>NW_027473324.1:2780268-3089187 GCF_050947335.1 Megachile rotundata
TGAATATATGATTGTGATTGTATGATTGTGATTGTATGATTGTGATAGTATGATTGTGATTGTATGATTGTGATAGTATGATTGTGATTGTATGACTCTGATTGTATGATTGTATTTGGGAGATTGTATTTTGGAGATTGTAATTGTATGATTGCGATTGTATGATTGTGATTGTATGATTGTGATTGTATGATTGTGATTGTCTGATTGTGGTTGTATGATTGTGAATGTATGATTGTGATTGTATGATTGTGATTGTCTGATTGTGGTTTTATGATTGTGAATGTATGATCGTGATTGTATGATTGTGATTGTATGATTGTGATTGTATGATTGTCATTGTATGATTATGATTGTATGATTGTGATTGCATGATTGTGATTGTATGATTGTGATTGTATGATTGTGATTGTATGATTGTGATTGTATGATTGTGATTGTGTGATTGTGATAGTGTGATTGTGATTGTAAGATCGTGATTGTATGACTGTGATTGTACGATTGTGATTGTATGATTGTGATGGTATGATTATGATTGTATGATTGTGATAGTATGATTGTGATTGTATGATTGTGATTGTATGATTGTGATTGTATGATTCTGATTGTATGATTGTATTTGGGAGATTGTATTTTGGAGATTGTAATTGTATGATTGCGATTGTATGATTGTGATTGTATGATTGTGATTGTATGATTGTGATTGTATGATTGTGATTGTATGATTGTGATTGTATGATTGTAATTGTATGATTATGATTGTATGATTGTGATTGTATGATGGTGATGGTACGATTGTGATTGTATGATTGCGATAGTACGATTGTGATTGTATGATTGTGATTGTAATATTGTGATTGTATGATTGCGATTGTATGAGTGTGATTGTATGATTGTGGTTGTATGATTGTGATTGTATGATTCTGATTGTATGGTTGTGATTGTATGATTGTGATGGTATGATTGTGATCGTATGATTGCGATAGTATGATTGTGACTGTATGATTGTGATTGTATGATTGTGACTGTATGATTGCGATTGTATGATTGTGATTGTGTGATTGTGATTGTATGATTGCGATTGTATGATTGTGATTGTATGATTGTGATTGTATGATTGTGATAGTATGATTGTGATTGTATGACTCTGATCGTATGACTGTGATTGTATGATTGTGATAGTACGATTGTGATTGTATGATTGTGATTGTCTGATTGAGGATCTATGATTGTGATTGTATGATTGTGATTGTATGATTGTGATTGTATGATTGTAATTGTCTGATTATGGTTGTATGATTGTGGTTGCATGATTGTGATTGTATGATTGTGATAGTATGATTGTGATTGTATGATTGTGATTGTATGCTTGCGATTGTATGATTGTGATAGTATGATTGTGATTGTATGATTGTGATTGTAAGATGGTATTTGTATGATTGTGATTGTATAGTAGTAATTGTATGATTGTGATCGTATGATTGTGATTGTATGATTGTGATTGAATGATTGTGAGTGTATGATTGCGATTGTATGATTGTATTTGGGAGATTGTAATTGTATGATTGGGATTGTATGATTGTGATTGTATGATTGTGATTGTATGATTGTGATTGTATGCTTGCGATTGTATGATTGTGATTGTATGATTGTGATTGTATGATTGTGATTGTATGATTGTGATTGTGTGATTGTGATTGTATGATTGTGATCTTATGATTGTGATTGTATGATTGTGATTGTATGATTGTAATTGTATGATTGTGATGGTATGATTGTGATTGTATGATTGCGATAGTATGATTGTGATTGTATGATTGTGATTGTATGATTATGATTGTATGATTGTGATTGTATGATTGTGATTGTATGATTGCGATTGTATGATTGCGATTGTATGATTGTGATTGTATGATTATGATTGTATGATTGTGATTGTATGATTATGATTGTATGGTTGTGATTGTATGATTGTGATGGTATGATTGTGATTGTATGATTGCGATAGTATGATTGTGATTGTATGATTGTGATTGTATGATTGTGACTGGAAGATTGTGATTGTATGATTGTGATTGTGTGATTGTGATTGTATGATTGCGATTGTATGATTGCGATTGTATGATTGTGATTGTATGGTTGTGATAGTATGATAGTGATTGTATGACTGTGATTGTATGACTGTGATTGTATGACTGTGATTGTATGATTGTGATTGCATGATTGTGATTGTATGATTGTGATTGTCTGATTGTGGTTCTATGATTGTGATTGTATGATTATGATTGTATGATTGTGATTGTATGATTGTGATTGTATGATTGTGATTGTATGATTGTGATTGTATGATTGTGATTGTATGATTGTGATTGTGTGATTGTGATAGTATGATTGTGATTGTATGATTGTGATTGTATGATTGTGATTGTATGATTGGGATTGTATGATTGTGATTGTATGATTGTGATTGTATGATTGTGATTGTATGATTGTGATTGTATGATTGTGATTGTATGATTGTGATTGTATGATTGTGATTGTATGATTGTGATTGTATGATTTTGATTGTATGATTGTGATAGTATGATTGCGATTGTATGATTTTGATTGTATGATAGTGATTGTATGATTGTGATTGTATGATTGTAATTGTATGATTGTGATGGTATGATTGTGATTGTATGATTGCGGTAGTATGATTGTGATTGTTTGATTGTGATTGTATGATTGTGATTGTATGATTGTGATTGTATGATTGTGATTGTATGATTGCGATTGTATGATTGCGATTGTATGATTGTGATTGCACGATTGTGGTTGTATGATTGTGATTGTATGATTTTGATTGTATGATTGTGATTGTATGATTGTGATTGTATGATTGTGATTGTATGATTGTGATTGTAAGATGGTATTTGTATGATTGTGATTGTATAGTAGTAATTGTATGATTGTGATCGTATGATTGTGATTGTATGATTGTGATTGAATGATTGTGAGTGTATGATTGCGATTGTATGATTGTATTTGGGAGATTGTAATTGTATGATTGGGATTGTATGATTGTGATTGTATGATTGTGATTGTATGATTGTGATTGTATGATTGTGATTGTATGATTATGATTGTATGATTGTGATTGCATGATTGTGATTGTATGATTGTGATAGTACGATTGTGATTGTATGATTGTGATTGTATGATTGTATTTGGGAAATTGTAATTGTATGATTGCGATTGTATGATTGTGATTGTATGATTGTGATTGTATGCTTGCGATTGTATGATTGTGATTGTATGATTGCGATTATATGATTGCGATTGTATGATTGCGATTGTATGACAGTGATTGCACGATTGTGATTGTATGATTGTGATTGTATGATTTTGATTGTATGATTGTGATTGTATGATTGTGATTGTATGATTGTGATTGTATGATTGTGATTGTATGATTGTATTTGGGAGATTGTAATTGTATGATTGCGATGGTATGATTGTGATTGTATGATTGTGATTGTATGCTTGCGATTGTATGATTGTGATAGTATGATTGTGATTGTATGATTGTGATTGTATGATTGTGATTGTATGATTTTGATTGTATGATTGTGATTGTATGCTTGCGATTGTATGATTGTGATTGTATGATTGTGATTGTATGATTGTGATTGTATGATTGTGATTGTGTGATTGTGATTGTATGATTGTGATCTTATGATTGTGATTGTATGATTGTGATTGTATGATTGTAATTGTATGATTGTGATGGTATGATTGTGATTGTATGATTGCGATAGTATGATTGTGATTGTATGATTGTGATTGTATGATTATGATTGTATGATTGTGATTGTATGATTGTGATTGTATGATTGCGATTGTATGATTGCGATTGTATGATTGTGATTGTATGATTATGATTGTATGATTGTGATTATATGATTATGATTGTATGGTTGTGATTGTATGATTGTGATGGTATGATTGTGATTGTATGATTGCGATAGTATGATTGTGATTGTATGATTGTGATTGTATGATTGTGACTGGAAGATTGTGATTGTATGATTGTGATTGTGTGATTGTGATTGTATGATTGCGATTGTATGATTGCGATTGTATGATTGTGATTGTATGATTGTGATTGTATGATTATGATTGTATGATTGTGATTGTATGATTGTGATTGTATGATTGTGATAGTATGATTGTGATTGTATGACTGTGATTGTATGACTGTGATTGTATGATTGTGATTGTATGATTGTGATTGTATGATTTTGATTGTATGATTGTGATAGTATGATTGCGATTGTATGATTTTGATTGTATGATACTGATTGTATGATTGTGATTGTATGATTGTAATTGTATGATTGTGATTGTATGGTTGTGATTGTATGGTTGTGATTGTATGATTCTGATTGTATGATTGTATTTGGGATATTGTATTTTGGAGATTGTAATTGTATGATTGCGATTGTATGATTGTGATTGTATAATTGTGATTGTATGATTGTGATTGTGTGATTGTAATTGTATGATTGTGATTGTATGATTGTATTTGGGAGATTGTAATTGTATGATTGCGATTGTATGATTGTGATTGTATGATTGTGATTGCATGATTGTGATTGTATGATTGTAATTGTATGATTGTGATTGTATGATTGTATTTGGGAGATTGTAATTGTATGATTGCGATTGTATGATTGTGATTGTATGATTGTGATTGTATGATTATGATTGTATGATTGTGATTGTATGATTGTGATTGTATGATTGTGATAGTATGATTGTGATTGTATGACTGTGATTGTATGACTGTGATTGTATGATTGTGATTGTATGATTGTGATTGTATGATTTTGATTGTATGATTGTGATAGTATGATTGCGATTGTATGATTTTGATTGTATGATAGTGATTGTATGATTGTGATTGTATGATTGTAATTGTATGATTGTGATGGTATGATTGTGATTGTATGATTGCGGTAGTATGATTGTGATTGTTTGATTGTGATTGTATGATTGTGATTGCATGATTGTGATTGTATGATTGTGATTGTATGATTGCGATTGTATGATTGCGATTGTATGATTGTGATTGCACGATTGTGATTGTATGGTTGTGATTGTATGATTTTGATTGTATGATTGTGATTGTATGATTGTGATTGTATGATTGTGATTGTATGATTGCGATTGTATGATTGTGATTGTATGATTGTGATTGTATGCTTGCGATTGTATGATTGTGATTGTATGATTGTGATGGTATGATTGTGATTGTATGATTGTGATTGTATGATTGTGATTGTATGATTGTGATTGTCTGATTGTGGTTCTATGATTGTGATTGTATGATTGTGATTGTATGATTGTGATTGTATGATTGTCATTGTCTGATTATGATTGTATGATTGTGATTGCATGATTGTGATTGTATGATTGTGATAGTATGATTGTGATTGTATGATTGTGATCGTATGATTGTGATTGTATGATTGTGATTCAATGATTGTGAGTGTTTGATTGTGATTGTATGATTGTATTTGGGAGATTGTAATTGTATGATTGGGATTGTAGGATTGTGATTGTATGATTGTGATTGTATGATTGTGATTGTATGATTGTGATTGTATGATTGTGATTGTATGATTGTGATTGTATGATTGTTTTTGTATGATTGTGATTGTATAGTAGTAATTGTATGATTGTGATCGTATGATTGTGATTGTATGATTGTGATGCAATGATTGTGAGTGTTTGATTGTGATTGTATGATTGTATTTGGGAGATTGTAATTGTATGATTGGGATTGTATGATTGTGATTGTATGATTATGATTGTATGATTGTGATTGTATGCTTGCGATTGTATGATTGTGATTGTATGATTGTGATTGTATGATTGTGATTGTATGATTGTGATTGTATGATTGTGATTGTGTGATTGTGATTGTATGATTGTGACTGGAAGATTGTGATTGTATGATTGTGATTGTGTGATTGTGATTGTATGATTGCGATTGTATGATTGCGATTGTATGATTGTGATTGTATGGTTGTGATAGTATGATAGTGATTGTATGACTGTGATTGTATGACTGTGATTGTATGACTGTGATTGTATGATTGTGATTGCATGATTGTGATTGTATGATTGTGATTGTATGATTGTGATTGTATGATTGCGATTGTATGATTGCGATTGTATGATTGTGATTGTATGATTATGATTGTATGATTGTGATTGTATGATTATGATTGTATGGTTGTGATTGTATGATTGTGATGGTATGATTGTGATTGTATGATTGCGATAGTATGATTGTGATTGTATGATTGTGATTGTATGATTGTGACTGGAAGATTGTGATTGTATGATTGTGATTGTGTGATTGTGATTGTATGATTGCGATTGTATGATTGCGATTGTATGATTGTGATTGTATGGTTGTGATAGTATGATAGTGATTGTATGACTGTGATTGTATGACTGTGATTGTATGACTGTGATTGTATGATTGTGATTGCATGATTGTGATTGTATGATTGTGATTGTCTGATTGTGGTTCTATGATTGTGATTGTATGATTGTGATTGTATGATTGTGATTGTATGATTGTGATTGTATGATTGTGATTGTATGATTGTGATTGTATGATTGTGATTGTATGATTGTGATTGTGTGATTGTGATAGTATGATTGTGATTGTATGATTGTGATTGTATGATTGTGATTGTATGATTGGGATTGTATGATTGTGATTGTATGATTGTGATTGTATGATTGTGATTGTATGATTGTGATTGTATGATTGTGATTGTATGATTGTGATTGTATGATTGTGATTGTATGATTGTGATTGTATGATTGTGATTGTATGATTTTGATTGTATGATTGTGATAGTATGATTGCGATTGTATGATTTTGATTGTATGATAGTGATTGTATGATTGTGATTGTATGATTGTAATTGTATGATTGTGATGGTATGATTGTGATTGTATGCTTGCGATTGTATGATTGTGATTGTATGATTGCGATTATATGATTGCGATTGTATGATTGCGATTGTATGACAGTGATTGCACGATTGTGATTGTATGATTGTGATTGTATGATTTTGATTGTATGATTGTGATTGTATGATTGTGATTGTATGATTGTGATTGTATGATTGTGATTGTATGATTGTATTTGGGAGATTGTAATTGTATGATTGCGATGGTATGATTGTGATTGTATGATTGTGATTGTATGCTTGCGATTGTATGATTGTGATAGTATGATTGTGATTGTATGATTGTGATTGTATGATTGTGATTGTATGATTTTGATTGTATGATTGTGATTGTATGATTGTGATTGTATGATTGTGATTGTATGATTGTGATTGTATGATTGTGATTGTGTGATTGTGATTGTATGATTGTGATCTTATGATTGTGATTGTATGATTGTGATTGTATGATTGTAATTGTATGATTGTGATGGTATGATTGTGATTGTATGATTGCGATAGTATGATTGTGATTGTATGATTGTGATTGTATGATTATGATTGTATGATTGTGATTGTATGATTGTGATTGTATGATTGCGATTGTATGATTGCGATTGTATGATTGTGATTGTATGATTATGATTGTATGATTGTGATTATATGATTATGATTGTATGGTTGTGATTGTATGATTGTGATGGTATGATTGTGATTGTATGATTGCGATAGTATGATTGTGATTGTATGATTGTGATTGTATGATTGTGACTGGAAGATTGTGATTGTATGATTGTGATTGTGTGATTGTGATTGTATGATTGCGATTGTATGATTGCGATTGTATGATTGTGATTGTATGATTGTGATTGTATGATTATGATTGTATGATTGTGATTGTATGATTGTGATTGTATGATTGTGATAGTATGATTGTGATTGTATGACTGTGATTGTATGACTGTGATTGTATGATTGTGATTGTATGATTGTGATTGTATGATTTTGATTGTATGATTGTGATAGTATGATTGCGATTGTATGATTTTGATTGTATGATACTGATTCTATGATTGTGATTGTATGATTGTAATTGTATGATTGTGATTGTATGGTTGTGATTGTATGGTTGTGATTGTATGATTCTGATTGTATGATTGTATTTGGGATATTGTATTTTGGAGATTGTAATTGTATGATTGCGATTGTATGATTGTGATTGTATAATTGTGATTGTATGATTGTGATTGTGTGATTGTAATTGTATGATTGTGATTGTATGATTGTATTTGGGAGATTGTAATTGTATGATTGCGATTGTATGATAGTGATTGTATGATTGTGATTGCATGATTGTGATTGTATGATTGTAATTGTATGATTGTGATTGTATGATTGTATTTGGGAGATTGTAATTGTATGATTGCGATTGTATGATTGTGATTGTATGATTGTGATTGTATGATTATGATTGTATGATTGTGATTGTATGATTGTGATTGTATGATTGTGATAGTATGATTGTGATTGTATGACTGTGATTGTATGACTGTGATTGTATGATTGTGATTGTATGATTGTGATTGTATGATTTTGATTGTATGATTGTGATAGTATGATTGCGATTGTATGATTTTGATTGTATGATAGTGATTGTATGATTGTGATTGTATGATTGTAATTGTATGATTGTGATGGTATGATTGTGATTGTATGATTGCGGTAGTATGATTGTGATTGTTTGATTGTGATTGTATGATTGTGATTGCATGATTGTGATTGTATGATTGTGATTGTATGATTGCGATTGTATGATTGCGATTGTATGATTGTGATTGCACGATTGTGATTGTATGGTTGTGATTGTATGATTTTGATTGTATGATTGTGATTGTATGATTGTGATTGTATGATTGTGATTGTATGATTGCGATTGTATGATTGTGATTGTATGATTGTGATTGTATGCTTGCGATTGTATGATTGTGATTGTATGATTGTGATGGTATGATTGTGATTGTATGATTGTGATTGTATGATTGTGATTGTATGATTGTGATTGTCTGATTGTGGTTCTATGATTGTGATTGTATGATTGTGATTGTATGATTGTGATTGTATGATTGTCATTGTCTGATTATGATTGTATGATTGTGATTGCATGATTGTGATTGTATGATTGTGATAGTATGATTGTGATTGTATGATTGTGATCCTATGATTGTGATTGTATGATTGTGATTCAATGATTGTGAGTGTTTGATTGTGATTGTATGATTGTATTTGGGAGATTGTAATTGTATGATTGGGATTGTAGGATTGTGATTGTATGATTGTGATTTTATGATTGTGATTGTATGATTGTGATTGTATGATTGTGATTGTATGATTGTGATTGTATGATTGTGATTGTATGATTGTTTTTGTATGATTGTGATTGTATAGTAGTAATTGTATGATTGTGATCGTATGATTGTGATTGTATGATTGTGATGCAATGATTGTGAGTGTTTGATTGTGATTGTATGATTGTATTTGGGAGATTGTAATTGTATGATTGGGATTGTATGATTGTGATTGTATGATTATGATTGTATGATTGTGATTGTATGCTTGCGATTGTATGATTGTGATTGTATGATTGTGATTGTATGATTGTGATTGTATGATTGTGATTGTATGATTGTGATTGTATGATTGCGATTGTATGATTGTGATTGTATGATTGTGATTGTATGCTTGCGATTGTATGATTGTGATTGTATGATTGTGATGGTATGATTGTGATTGTATGATTGTGATTGTATGATTGTGATTGTATGATTGTGATTGTCTGATTGTGGTTCTATGATTGTGATTGTATGATTGTGATTGTATGATTGTGATTGTATGATTGTCATTGTCTGATTATGATTGTATGATTGTGATTGCATGATTGTGATTGTATGATTGTGATAGTATGATTGTGATTGTATGATTGTGATCCTATGATTGTGATTGTATGATTGTGATTCAATGATTGTGAGTGTTTGATTGTGATTGTATGATTGTATTTGGGAGATTGTAATTGTATGATTGGGATTGTAGGATTGTGATTGTATGATTGTGATTTTATGATTGTGATTGTATGATTGTGATTGTATGATTGTGATTGTATGATTGTGATTGTATGATTGTTTTTGTATGATTGTGATTGTATAGTAGTAATTGTATGATTGTGATCGTATGATTGTGATTGTATGATTGTGATGCAATGATTGTGAGTGTTTGATTGTGATTGTATGATTGTATTTGGGAGATTGTAATTGTATGATTGGGATTGTATGATTGTGATTGTATGATTATGATTGTATGATTGTGATTGTATGCTTGCGATTGTATGATTGTGATTGTATGATTGTGATTGTATGATTGTGATTGTATGATTGTGATTGTATGATTGTGATTGTGTGATTGTGATTGTATGATTGTGATCTTATGATTGTGATTGTATGATTGTAATTGTATGATTGTGACGGTATGATTGTGTTTGTATGATTGCGATAGTATGATTGTGATTGTATGATTGTGATTGTATGATTATGATTGTATGATTGTGATTGTATGATTGTGATTGTATGATTGCGATTGTATGATTGCGATTGTATGATTGTGATTGTCTGATTGTGGTTCTATGATTGTGATTGTATGATTGTGATTGTATGATTGTGATTGTATGATTGTCATTGTCTGATTATGATTGTATGATTGTGATTGCATGATTGTGATTGTATGATTGTGATAGTATGATTGTGATTGTATGATTGTGATTGTATGATTGTGGTTGTATGATTGTATTTGGGAGATTGTAATTGTATGATTGCGATTGTATGATTGTGATAGTATGATTGTGATTGTATGATTGTGATTGTATGCTTGCGATTGTATGATTGTGATTGTATGATTGTGATGGTATGATTGTGATTGTATGATTGTGATTGTATGATTGTGATTGTAATATTGTGATTGTATGATTGCGATTGTATGACTGTGATTGTATGACTGTGATTGTATGATTGTGATTGTATGACTGTGATTGTCTGATTGTGGTTGTATGATTGTGATTGTATGATTGCGATGGTATGATTGTGATAGTATCATTGTGATTTTATGATTGTGACTGTATGATTGTGATTGTATGATTGTGATTGTATGATTGTGATTGTATGATTGTGATTGTATGATTGTGATTGTATGATTGTGATTGTATGATTGTGATTGTATGATTGTGATTGTCTGATTGTGGTTGTATGATTGTGAATGTACGATTGTGATTGTATGATTGTGATTGTATGATTATGATTGTATGATTGTGATAGTATGATTGTGATTGTATGATTGTGATTGTATGATTGTGATTGTATGATTCTGATTGTATGATTGTATTTGGGAGATTGTATTTTGGAGATTGTAATTGTATGATTGTGATTCTATGATTGGGATTGTATGATTGTGATTGTATGATTGTGATTGTATGATTGTGATTGTATGATTGTGATTGTATGATTGTGATTGTATGATTGTGATTGTATGATTGTGATTGTATGATTGTGATTGTATGATTGTGATTGTATGATTGTGATTGTATGATTGTGATTGTATGATTGTGATTGTATGATTCTGACTGTATGATTGCGATGGTATGATTGTGATAGTATCATTGTGATTTTATGATTGTGACTGTATGACAGTGATTGTATGATTGTGATTGTATGATTGTGATTGTATGATTGTGATTGTATGATTGTGATTGTATGATTGTGATTGTATGATTGTGATTGTATGATTGTGATTGTATGATTGTGATTGTATGATTGTAATTGTGTGATATTGATTGTATGATTGTGATTGTATGATTGTGATTGTATGATTGTGATTGTATGATTGTGATTGTATGATTGTGATTGTCTGATTGTGGTTGTATGATTGTGAATGTATGATTGTGATTGTATGATTGTGATTGTATGATTGTGATTGTCTGATTGTGGTTTTATGATTGTGAATGTATGATTGTGATTGTATGATTGTGATTGTATGATTGTGTTTGTATGATTGTCATTGTATGATTATGATTGTATGATTGTGATTGCATGATTGTGATTGTATGATTGTGATTGTATGATTGTGATTGTATGATTGTGATTGTATGATTGTGATTGTGTGATTGTGATAGTATGATTGTGATTGTAAGATTGTGATTGTATGACTGTGATTGTACGATTGTGATTGTATGATTGTGATTGTGTGATTATGATTGTATGATTGTGATAGTATGATTGTGATTGTATGATTGTGATTGTATGATTGTGATTGTATGATTCTGATTGTATGATTGTATTTGGGAGATTGTATTTTGGAGATTGTAATTGTGTGATTGCGATTGTATGATTGTGATTGTATGATTGTGATTGTATGATTGTGATTGTATGATTGTGATTGTATGATTGTGATTGTATGATTGTGATTGTATGATTGTAATTGTATGATTATGATTGTATGATTGTGATTGTATGATGGTGATGGTACGATTGTGATTGTATGATTGCGATAGTACGATTGTGATTGTATGATTGAGATTGTAATATTGTGATTGTATGATTGCGATTGTATGAGTGTGATTGTATGATTATGATTGTGTGATTGTGATTGTATGATTCTGATTGTATGGTTGTGATTGTATGATTGTGATGGTATGATTGTGATCGTATGATCGCGATAGCATGATTGTGACTGTATGATTGCGATTGTATGATTGTGATTGTGTGATTGTGACTGTATGATTGCGATTGTATGATTGTGATTGTATGATTGTGATTGTATGATTGTGATAGTATGATTGTGATTGTATGACTCTGATCGTATGACTGTGATTGTATAATTGTGATTGTACGATTGTGATTGTATGATTGTGATTGTCTGATTGAGGTTCTATGATTGTGATTGTATGATTGTGATTGTATGATTGTGATTGTATGATTGTGATTGTATGATTATGATTGTATGATTGTGATTGTATGATTGCGATTGTATGATTGTGATTGTATGATTGTGATTGTATGCTTGCGATTGTATGATTGTGATTGTATGATTGTGATGGTATGATTGTGATTGTATGATTGTGATTGTATGATTGTGATTGTATGATTGTGATTGTCTGATTGTGGTTCTATGATTGTGATTGTATGATTGTGATTGTATGATTGTGATTGTATGATTGTCATTGTCTGATTATGATTGTATGATTGTGATTGCATGATTGTGATTGTATGATTGTGATAGTATGATTGTGATTGTATGATTGTGATCCTATGATTGTGATTGTATGATTGTGATTCAATGATTGTGAGTGTTTGATTGTGATTGTATGATTGTATTTGGGAGATTGTAATTGTATGATTGGGATTGTAGGATTGTGATTGTATGATTGTGATTTTATGATTGTGATTGTATGATTGTGATTGTATGATTGTGATTGTATGATTGTGATTGTATGATTGTGATTGTATGATTGTTTTTGTATGATTGTGATTGTATAGTAGTAATTGTATGATTGTGATCGTATGATTGTGATTGTATGATTGTGATGCAATGATTGTGAGTGTTTGATTGTGATTGTATGATTGTATTTGGGAGATTGTAATTGTATGATTGGGATTGTATGATTGTGATTGTATGATTATGATTGTATGATTGTGATTGTATGCTTGCGATTGTATGATTGTGATTGTATGATTGTGATTGTATGATTGTGATTGTATGATTGTGATTGTATGATTGTGATTGTATGATTGCGATTGTATGATTG
The DNA here is from genome assembly GCF_050947335.1 of Megachile rotundata. NCBI lineage: Eukaryota > Metazoa > Arthropoda > Insecta > Hymenoptera > Megachilidae > Megachile > Megachile rotundata. The sequence goes on from NW_027473324.1 coordinate 2,794,129, forward strand.
TGATTGTATGATTGTGATTGTATGCTTGCGATTGTATGATTGTGATTGTATGATTGTGATGGTATGATTGTGATTGTATGATTGTGATTGTATGATTGTGATTGTATGATTGTGATTGTCTGATTGTGGTTCTATGATTGTGATTGTATGATTGTGATTGTATGATTGTGATTGTATGATTGTCATTGTCTGATTATGATTGTATGATTGTGATTGCATGATTGTGATTGTATGATTGTGATAGTATGATTGTGATTGTATGATTGTGATCCTATGATTGTGATTGTATGATTGTGATTCAATGATTGTGAGTGTTTGATTGTGATTGTATGATTGTATTTGGGAGATTGTAATTGTATGATTGGGATTGTAGGATTGTGATTGTATGATTGTGATTTTATGATTGTGATTGTATGATTGTGATTGTATGATTGTGATTGTATGATTGTGATTGTATGATTGTTTTTGTATGATTGTGATTGTATAGTAGTAATTGTATGATTGTGATCGTATGATTGTGATTGTATGATTGTGATGCAATGATTGTGAGTGTTTGATTGTGATTGTATGATTGTATTTGGGAGATTGTAATTGTATGATTGGGATTGTATGATTGTGATTGTATGATTATGATTGTATGATTGTGATTGTATGCTTGCGATTGTATGATTGTGATTGTATGATTGTGATTGTATGATTGTGATTGTATGATTGTGATTGTATGATTGTGATTGTGTGATTGTGATTGTATGATTGTGATCTTATGATTGTGATTGTATGATTGTAATTGTATGATTGTGACGGTATGATTGTGTTTGTATGATTGCGATAGTATGATTGTGATTGTATGATTGTGATTGTATGATTATGATTGTATGATTGTGATTGTATGATTGTGATTGTATGATTGCGATTGTATGATTGCGATTGTATGATTGTGATTGTCTGATTGTGGTTCTATGATTGTGATTGTATGATTGTGATTGTATGATTGTGATTGTATGATTGTCATTGTCTGATTATGATTGTATGATTGTGATTGCATGATTGTGATTGTATGATTGTGATAGTATGATTGTGATTGTATGATTGTGATTGTATGATTGTGGTTGTATGATTGTATTTGGGAGATTGTAATTGTATGATTGCGATTGTATGATTGTGATAGTATGATTGTGATTGTATGATTGTGATTGTATGCTTGCGATTGTATGATTGTGATTGTATGATTGTGATGGTATGATTGTGATTGTATGATTGTGATTGTATGATTGTGATTGTAATATTGTGATTGTATGATTGCGATTGTATGACTGTGATTGTATGACTGTGATTGTATGATTGTGATTGTATGACTGTGATTGTCTGATTGTGGTTGTATGATTGTGATTGTATGATTGCGATGGTATGATTGTGATAGTATCATTGTGATTTTATGATTGTGACTGTATGATTGTGATTGTATGATTGTGATTGTATGATTGTGATTGTATGATTGTGATTGTATGATTGTGATTGTATGATTGTGATTGTATGATTGTGATTGTATGATTGTGATTGTCTGATTGTGGTTGTATGATTGTGAATGTACGATTGTGATTGTATGATTGTGATTGTATGATTATGATTGTATGATTGTGATAGTATGATTGTGATTGTATGATTGTGATTGTATGATTGTGATTGTATGATTCTGATTGTATGATTGTATTTGGGAGATTGTATTTTGGAGATTGTAATTGTATGATTGTGATTCTATGATTGGGATTGTATGATTGTGATTGTATGATTGTGATTGTATGATTGTGATTGTATGATTGTGATTGTATGATTGTGATTGTATGATTGTGATTGTATGATTGTGATTGTATGATTGTGATTGTATGATTGTGATTGTATGATTGTGATTGTATGATTGTGATTGTATGATTGTGATTGTATGATTCTGACTGTATGATTGCGATGGTATGATTGTGATAGTATCATTGTGATTTTATGATTGTGACTGTATGACAGTGATTGTATGATTGTGATTGTATGATTGTGATTGTATGATTGTGATTGTATGATTGTGATTGTATGATTGTGATTGTATGATTGTGATTGTATGATTGTGATTGTATGATTGTGATTGTATGATTGTAATTGTGTGATATTGATTGTATGATTGTGATTGTATGATTGTGATTGTATGATTGTGATTGTATGATTGTGATTGTATGATTGTGATTGTCTGATTGTGGTTGTATGATTGTGAATGTATGATTGTGATTGTATGATTGTGATTGTATGATTGTGATTGTCTGATTGTGGTTTTATGATTGTGAATGTATGATTGTGATTGTATGATTGTGATTGTATGATTGTGTTTGTATGATTGTCATTGTATGATTATGATTGTATGATTGTGATTGCATGATTGTGATTGTATGATTGTGATTGTATGATTGTGATTGTATGATTGTGATTGTATGATTGTGATTGTGTGATTGTGATAGTATGATTGTGATTGTAAGATTGTGATTGTATGACTGTGATTGTACGATTGTGATTGTATGATTGTGATTGTGTGATTATGATTGTATGATTGTGATAGTATGATTGTGATTGTATGATTGTGATTGTATGATTGTGATTGTATGATTCTGATTGTATGATTGTATTTGGGAGATTGTATTTTGGAGATTGTAATTGTGTGATTGCGATTGTATGATTGTGATTGTATGATTGTGATTGTATGATTGTGATTGTATGATTGTGATTGTATGATTGTGATTGTATGATTGTGATTGTATGATTGTAATTGTATGATTATGATTGTATGATTGTGATTGTATGATGGTGATGGTACGATTGTGATTGTATGATTGCGATAGTACGATTGTGATTGTATGATTGAGATTGTAATATTGTGATTGTATGATTGCGATTGTATGAGTGTGATTGTATGATTATGATTGTGTGATTGTGATTGTATGATTCTGATTGTATGGTTGTGATTGTATGATTGTGATGGTATGATTGTGATCGTATGATCGCGATAGCATGATTGTGACTGTATGATTGCGATTGTATGATTGTGATTGTGTGATTGTGACTGTATGATTGCGATTGTATGATTGTGATTGTATGATTGTGATTGTATGATTGTGATAGTATGATTGTGATTGTATGACTCTGATCGTATGACTGTGATTGTATAATTGTGATTGTACGATTGTGATTGTATGATTGTGATTGTCTGATTGAGGTTCTATGATTGTGATTGTATGATTGTGATTGTATGATTGTGATTGTATGATTGTGATTGTATGATTGTGATTGTATGATTGTGATTGTATGATTGTAATTGTCTGATTATGGTTGTATGATTGTGGTTGCATGATTGTGATTGTATGATTGTGATAGTATGATTGTGATTGTATGATTGTGATTGTATGCTTGCGATTGTATGATTGTGATAGTATGATTGTGATTGTATGATTGTGATTGTATGATTGTGATTGTATGATTGTGATTGTATGATTGTGATTGTATGATTTTGATTGTATGATTGTGATAGTATGATTGCGATTGTATGATTTTGATTGTATGATAGTGATTGTATGATTGTGATTGTATGATTGTAATTGTATGATTGTGATGGTATGATTGTGATTGTATGATTGCGGTAGTATGATTGTGATTGTTTGATTGTGATTGTATGATTGTGATTGTATGATTGTGATTGTATGATTGTGATTGTATGATTGCGATTGTATGATTGCGATTGTATGATTGTGATTGCACGATTGTGATTGTATGATTGTGATTGTATGATTTTGATTGTATGATTGTGATTGTATGATTGTGATTGTATGATTGTGATTGTATGATTGTGATTGTAAGATGGTATTTGTATGATTGTGATTGTATAGTAGTAATTGTATGATTGTGATCGTATGATTGTGATTGTATGATTGTGATTGAATGATTGTGAGTGTATGATTGTGATTGTATGATTGTATTTGGGAGATTGTAATTGTATGATTGGGATTGTATGATTGTGATTGTATGATTGTGATTGTATGATTATGATTGTATGATTGTGATTGCATGATTGTGATTGTATGATTGTGATAGTACGATTGTGATTGTATGATTGTGTTTGTATGATTGTATTTGGGAGATTGTAATTGTATGATTGCGATTGTATGATTGTGATTGTATGATTGTGATTGTATGCTTGCGATTGTATGATTGTGATTGTATGATTGCGATTATATGATTGCGATTGTATGATTGCGATTGTATGACAGTGATTGCACGATTGTGATTGTATGATTGTGATTGTATGATTTTGATTGTATGATTGTGATTGTATGATTGTGATTGCATGATTGTGATTGTATGATTGTGATAGTACGATTGTGATTGTATGATTGTGTTTGTATGATTGTATTTGGGAGATTGTAATTGTATGATTGCGATTGTATGATTGTGATTGTATGATTGTGATTGTATGCTTGCGATTGTATGATTGTGATTGTATGATTGCGATTATATGATTGCGATTGTATGATTGCGATTGTATGACAGTGATTGCACGATTGTGATTGTATGATTGTGATTGTATGATTGTGATTGTATGATTGTGATTGTATGCTTGCGATTGTATGATTGTGATTGTATGATTGTGATTGTATGATTGTGATTGTATGATTGTGATTGTGTGATTGTGATTGTATGATTGTGATCTTATGATTGTGATTGTATGATTGTGATTGTATGATTGTAATTGTATGATTGTGATGGTATGATTGTGATTGTATGATTATGATTGTATGATTGTGATTGTATGATTGTGATTGTATGATTATGATTGTATGATTGTGATTGTATGATTGTGATTGTATGATTGCGATTGTATGATTGCGATTGTATGATTGTGATTGTATGATTGCGATTGTATGATTGCGATTGTATGATTGTGATTGTATGATTGTGACAGTATGATAGTGATTGTATGACTGTGATTGTATGACTGTGATTGTATGATTGTGATTGCATGATTGTGATTGTATGATTGTGATTGTATGATTGTGATTGTATGATTGTGATTGTATGATTGTGATGGTATGATTGTGATTGTATGATTGCGATAGTATGATTGTGATTGTATGATTGTGATTGTATGATTGTGATTGTATGATTGTGATTGTATGATTGTGACTGGAAGATTGTGATTGTATGATTGTGATTGTGTGATTGTGATTGTATGATTGCGATTGTATGATTGCGATTGTATGATTGTGATTGTATGATTGTGACAGTATGATAGTGATTGTATGACTGTGATTGTATGACTGTGATTGTATGATTGTGATTGCATGATTGTGATTGTATGATTGTGATTGTCTGATTGTGGTTCTATGATTGTGATTGTATGATTGTGATTGTATGATTGTGATTGTATGATTGTCATTGTCTGATTACGATTGTATGATTGTGATTGTATGATTGTGATTGTATGATTGTGATAGTATGATTGTGATTGTATGATTGTGATTGTATGATTGTGGTTGTATGATTGTATTTGGGAGATTGTAATTGTATGATTGCGATTGTATGATTGTGATTGTATGATTGTGATTGTATGATTGTGATTGTATGCTTGCGATTGTATGATTGTGATTGTATGATTGTGATGGTATGATTTTGATTGTATGATTGTGATTGTATGATTGTGATTGTCTGATTGTGGTTCTATGATTGTGATTGTATGATTGTGATTGTATGATTGTGATTGTATGATTGTCATTGTCTGATTATGATTGTATGATTGTGATTGCATGATTGTGATTGTATGATTGTGATAGTATGATTGTGATTGTATGATTGTGATTGTATGATCGTGGTTGTACGATTGTATTTGGGATATTGTAATTGTATGATTGCGATTGTATGATTGTGATTGTATGATGGTGATCGTATGATTGTGATTGTATGCTTGCGATTGTATGATTGTGATTGTATGATTCTGATTGTATGATTGTGATTGTATGATTGTGATTGTGTGATTGTAATAGTATGATTGTGATTGTAAGATTGTGATTGTATGACTGTGATTGTATGATTGTGATTGTATGATTGTGATTGTATGATTGTATTTGGGAGATTGTAATTGTATGATTGCGATGGTATGATTGTGATTGTATGATTGTGATTGTATGCTTGCGATTGTATGATTGTGATAGTATGATTGTGATTGTATGATTGTGATTGTATGATTGTGATTGTATGATTGTGATTGTATGATTGTGATTGTATGCTTGCGATTGTATGATTGTGATTGTATGATTGTGATAGTATGATTGTGATTGTATGATTGTGATTGTACGATTGTGATAGTATGATTGTGATTGTATGACTGTGATCGTATGACTGTGATTGTATGATTGTGATTGTACGATTGTGATTGTATGATTGTGATTGTCTGATTGTGGTTCTATGATTGTGATTGTATGATTGTGATTGTATGATTGTGATTCTATGATTGTGATTGTATGATTGTGATTGTATGATTGTGATTGTATGATTGTGGTTGTGTGATTGTGATTGTATGATTGTGATCTTATGATTGTGATTGTATGATTGTGATTGTATGATTGTAATTGTATGATTGTGATGGTATGATTGTGATTGTATGAATGCGATAGTATGATTGTGATTGTATGATTGTGATTGTATGATTATGATTGTATGATTGTGATTGTATGATTGTGACTGGAAGATTGTGATTGTATGATTTTGATTGTATGATTGTGATAGTATGATTGCGATTGTATGATTTTGATTGTATGATAGTGATTGTATGATTGTGATTGTATGATTGTAATTGTATGATTGTGATTGTAAGATGGTATTTGTATGTTTGTGATTGTATAGTCGTAATTGTATGATTGTGATCGTATGATTGTGATTGTATGATTGTGATTGAATGATTGTGAGTGTATGATTGTGATTGTATGATTATGATTGTATGATTGTAATTGTATGATTGGGATTGTATGATTGTGATTGTATGATTGTGATTGTATGATTGTGATTGTATGATTGTGATTGTATGATTATGATTGTATGATTGTGATTGCATGATTGTGATTGTATGATTGTGATAGTACGATTGTGATTGTATGATTGTGTTTGTATGATTGTATTTGGGAGATTGTAATTGTATGATTGCGATTGTATGATTGTGATTGTATGATTGTGATTGTATGATTGTGATTGTATGATTGCGATTGTATGATTGCGATTGTATGATTGCGATTGTATGATTGTGATTGTATGATTATGATTGTATGATTGTGATTGTATGATTATGATTGTATGGTTGTGATTGTATGATTGTGATGGTATGATTGTGATTGTATGATTGCGATAGTATGATTGTGATTGTATGATTGTGATTGTATGATTGTGATTGTATGATTGTGATTGTATGATTGTGATAGTATGATTGTGATTGTATGACTGTGATTGTATGACTGTGATTGTATGATTGTGATTGTATGATTGTGATTGTCTGATTGTGGTTGTATGATTGTGATTGTATGATTGCGATGGTATGATTGTGATAGTATCATTGTGATTTTATGATTGTGACTGTATGATTGTGATTGTATGATTGTGATTGTATGATTGTGATTGTATGATTGTGATTGTATGATTGTGATTGTATGATTGTGATTGTATGATTGTGATTGTATGATTGTGATTGTCTGATTGTGGTTGTATGATTGTGAATGTACGATTGTGATTGTATGATTGTGATTGTATGATTATGATTGTATGATTGTGATAGTATGATTGTGATTGTATGATTGTGATTGTATGATTGTGATTGTATGATTGTGTTTGTATGATTCTGATTGTATGATTGTATTTGGGAGATTGTATTTTGGAGATTGTAATTGTATGATTGTGATTCTATGATTGGGATTGTATGATTGTGATTGAATGATTGTGATTGTATGATTGTGATTGTATGATTGTGATTGTATGATTGTGATTGTATGATTGTGATTGTATGATTGTGATTGTATGATTCTGACTGTATGATTGCGATGGTATGATTGTGATAGTATCATTGTGATTTTATGATTGTGACTGTATGACAGTGATTGTATGATTGTGATTGTATGATTGTGATTGTATGATTGTGATTGTATGATTGTGATTGTGTGATTGTGATTGTATGATTGTGATTGTATGATTGTGATTGTATGATTGTGATTGTATGATTGTGATTGTATGATTGTATTTGGGAGATTGTAATTGTATGATTGCGATTGTATGATTGTGATTGTATGAGTGCGATTGTATGAATGCGATTGTATGATTGTGATTGCATGATTGTGATTGTATGATTGTGATTGTATGATATTGATTGTATGATTGTGATTGTATGATTGTGATTGTATGATTGTGATTGTATGATTGTGATTGTCTGATTGTGGTTGTATGATTGTGAATGTATGATTGTGATTGTATGATTGTGATTGTATGACTGTGATTGTCTGATTGTGCTTTATGATTGTGAATGTATGATTGTGATTGTATGATTGTGATTGTATGATTGTGATTGTATGATTGTCATATTATGATTGTCATTGTATGATTATGACTGTATGATTGTGATTGCATGATTGTGATTGTATGATTGTGATTGTATGATTGTGATTGTATGATTGTGATTGTATGATTGTGATTGTGTGATTGTGATAGTATGATTGTGATTGTAAGATTGTGATTGTATGACTGTGATTGTACGATTGTGATTGTATGATTGTGATTGTATGATTATGATTGTATGATTGTGATAGTATGATTGTGATTGTATGATTGTGATTGTATGATTGTGATTGTATGATTGTGATTGTATGATTGTGATTGTATGATTGTGATTGTATGATTGTGATAGTACGATTGTGATTGTATGATTGTGTTTGTATGATTGTATTTGGGAGATTGTAATTGTATGATTGCGATTGTATGATTGTGATTGTATGATTGTGACAGTATGATAGTGATTGTATGACTGTGATTGAATGATTGTGATTGCATGATTGTGATTGTATGATTGTGATTGTCTGATTGTGGTTCTATGATTGTGATTGTATGATTGTGATTGTATGATTGTGATTGTATGATTGTCATTGTCTGATTACGATTGTATGATTGTGATTGCATGATTGTGATTGTATGATTGTGATAGTATGATTGTGATTGTATGATTGTGATTGTATGATTGTGGTTGTATGATTGTATTTGGGAGATTGTAATTGTATGATTGCGATTGTATGATTGTGATTGTATGATTGTGATTGTATGATTGTGATTGTATGCTTGCGATTGTATGATTGTGATTGTATGATTGTGATGGTATGATTGTGATTGTATGATTGTGATTGTATGATTGTGATTGTATGATTGTGATTGTCTGATTGTGGTTCTATGATTGTGATTGTATGATTGTGATTGTATGATTGTGATTGTATGATTGTGATTGTATGATTGTGATTGTATGATTGTCATTGTCTGATTATGATTGTATGATTGTGATTGCATGATTGTGATTGTATGATTGTGATAGTATGATTGTGATTGTATGATTGTGATTGTATGATTGTGGTTGTATGATTGTATTTGGGAGATTGTAATTGTATGATTGCGATTGTATGATTGTGATTGTATGATGGTGATCGTATGATTGTGATTGTATGCTTGCGATTGTATGATTGTGATTGTATGATTCTGATTGTATGATTGTGATTGTATGATTGTGATTGTGTGATTGTGATAGTATGATTGTGATTGTAAGATTGTGATTGTATGACTGTGATTGTATGATTGTGATTGTATGATTGTGATTGTATGATTATGATTGTATGATTGTGATAGTATGATTGTGATTGTATGATTGTGATTGTATGATTGTGATTGTATGATTGTGATTGTATGATTCTGATTGTATGATTGTATTTGGGATATTGTATTTTGGAGATTGTAATTGTATGATTGCGATTGTATGATTGTGATTGTATGATTGTGATTGTATGATTGTGATTGTATGATTGTGATTGTATGATTGTGATTGTGTGATTGTAATTGTATGATTATGATTGTATGATTGCGATTGTATGATGGTGATGGTATGATTGTGATTGTCTGATTGTGAATGTATGATTGTGATTGTATGATTGTGATTGTATGATTGTGATTGTATGATTGTCATTGTATGGTTATGATTGTATGATTGTGATTGCATGATTGTGATTGTATGATTGTGATTGTATGATTGTGATTGTATGATTGTGATTGTATGATTGTGATTGTATGATTGTGATTGTATGACTGTGATTGTGTGATTGTGATAGTACGATTGTGATTGTAAGATTGTGATTGTATGACTGTGATTGTACGATTGTGATTGTATGTCTGTGATTGTATGATTATGATTGCATGATTGTGATAGTATGATTGTGATTGTATGATTGCGATTGTATGATTGCGATTGTATGATTGTGATTGTATGATTCTGATTGTATGATTGTATTTGGGAGATTGTATTTTGGAGATTGTAATTGTATGATTGCGATTGTATGATTGTGATTGTCTGATTATGCTTGTATGATTGTGATTGCATGATTGTGATTGTATGATTGTGATTGTATGATTCTGATTGTATGATTGTATTTGGGATATTGTATTTTGGAGATTGTAATTGTATGATTGCGATTGTATGATTGTGATTGTATGATTGTGATTGTATGATTGTGATTGTATGATTGTAATTGTCTGATTATGGTTGTATGATTGTGGTTGCATGATTGTGATTGTATGATTGTGATAGTATGATTGTGATTGTATGATTGTGATTGTATGCTTGCGATTGTATGATTGTGATAGTATGATTGTGATTGTATGATTGTGATTGTATGATTGTGATTGTATGATTGTGATTGTATGATTGTGATTGTATGATTGTGATTGTATGATTTTGATTGTATGATTGTGATAGTATGATTGCGATTGTATGATTTTGATTGTATGATAGTGATTGTATGATTGTGATTGTATGATTGTAATTGTATGATTGTGATGGTAGGATTGTGATTGTATGATTGCGGTAGTATGATTGTGATTGTTTGATTGTGATTGTATGATTGTGATTGTATGATTGTGATTGTATGATTGTGATTGTATGATTGCGATTGTATGATTGCGATTGTATGATTGTGATTGCACGATTGTGATTGTATGATTGTGATTGTATGATTTTGATTGTATGATTGTGATTGTATGATTGTGATTGTATGATTGTGATTGTATGATTGTGATTGTAAGATGGTATTTGTATGATTGTGATTGTATAGTAGTAATTGTATGATTGTGATCGTATGATTGTGATTGTATGATTGTGATTGAATGATTGTGAGTGTATGATTGTGATTGTATGATTATGATTGTATGATTGTAATTGTATGATTGGGATTGTATGATTGTGATTGTATGATTGTGATTGTATGATTATGATTGTATGATTGTGATTGCATGATTGTGATTGTATGATTGTGATAGTACGATTGTGATTGTATGATTGTGTTTGTATGATTGTATTTGGGAGATTGTAATTGTATGATTGCGATGGTATGATTGTGATTGTATGATTGTGATTGTATGCTTGCGATTGTATGATTGTGATTGTATGATTGCGATTATATGATTGCGATTGTATGATTGCGATTGTATGACAGTGATTGCACGATTGTGATTGTATGATTGTGATTGTATGATTTTGATTGTATGATTGTGATTGTATGATTGTGATTGTATGATTGTGATTGTATGATTGTGATTGTATGATTGTATTTGGGAGATTGTAATTGTATGATTGCGATGGTATGATTGTGATTGTATGATTGTGATTGTATGCTTGCGATTGTATGATTGTGATAGTATGATTGTGATTGTATGATTGTGATTGTATGATTGTGATTGTATGATTTTGATTGTATGATTGTGATTGTATGCTTGCGATTGTATGATTGTGATTGTATGATTGTGATTGTATGATTGTGATTGTATGATTGTGATTGTGTGATTGTGATTGTATGATTGTGATCTTATGATTGTGATTGTATGATTGTGATTGTATGATTGTAATTGTATGATTGTGATGGTATGATTGTGATTGTATGATTGCGATAGTATGATTGTGATTGTATGATTGTGATTGTATGATTATGATTGTATGATTGTGATTGTATGATTGTGATTGTATGATTGCGATTGTATGATTGCGATTGTATGATTGTGATTGTATGATTATGATTGTATGATTGTGATTATATGATTATGATTGTATGGTTGTGATTGTATGATTGTGATGGTATGATTGTGATTGTATGATTGCGATAGTATGATTGTGATTGTATGATTGTGATTGTATGATTGTGACTGGAAGATTGTGATTGTATGATTGTGATTGTGTGATTGTGATTGTATGATTGCGATTGTATGATTGCGATTGTATGATTGTGATTGTATGATTGTGATTGTATGATTATGATTGTATGATTGTGATTGTATGATTGTGATTGTATGATTGTGATAGTATGATTGTGATTGTATGACTGTGATTGTATGACTGTGATTGTATGATTGTGATTGTATGATTGTGATTGTATGATTTTGATTGTATGATTGTGATAGTATGATTGCGATTGTATGATTTTGATTGTATGATACTGATTGTATGATTGTGATTGTATGATTGTAATTGTATGATTGTGATTGTATGGTTGTGATTGTATGGTTGTGATTGTATGATTCTGATTGTATGATTGTATTTGGGATATTGTATTTTGGAGATTGTAATTGTATGATTGCGATTGTATGATTGTGATTGTATAATTGTGATTGTATGATTGTGATTGTGTGATTGTAATTGTATGATTGTGATTGTATGATTGTATTTGGGAGATTGTAATTGTATGATTGCGATTGTATGATTGTGATTGTATGATTGTGATTGCATGATTGTGATTGTATGATTGTAATTGTATGATTGTGATTGTATGATTGTATTTGGGAGATTGTAATTGTATGATTGCGATTGTATGATTGTGATTGTATGATTGTGATTGTATGATTATGATTGTATGATTGTGATTGTATGATTGTGATTGTATGATTGTGATAGTATGATTGTGATTGTATGACTGTGATTGTATGACTGTGATTGTATGATTGTGATTGTATGATTGTGATTGTATGATTTTGATTGTATGATTGTGATAGTATGATTGCGATTGTATGATTTTGATTGTATGATAGTGATTGTATGATTGTGATTGTATGATTGTAATTGTATGATTGTGATTGTATGATTGCGATTGTATGATTGCGATTGTATGATTGTGATTGCACGATTGTGATTGTATGGTTGTGATTGTATGATTTTGATTGTATGATTGTGATTGTATGATTGTGATTGTATGATTGTGATTGTATGATTGCGATTGTATGATTGTGATTGTATGATTGTGATTGTATGCTTGCGATTGTATGATTGTGATTGTATGATTGTGATGGTATGATTGTGATTGTATGATTGTGATTGTATGATTGTGATTGTATGATTGTGATTGTCTGATTGTGGTTCTATGATTGTGATTGTATGATTGTGATTGTATGATTGTGATTGTATGATTGTCATTGTCTGATTATGATTGTATGATTGTGATTGCATGATTGTGATTGTATGATTGTGATAGTATGATTGTGATTGTATGATTGTGATCGTATGATTGTGATTGTATGATTGTGATTCAATGATTGTGAGTGTTTGATTGTGATTGTATGATTGTATTTGGGAGATTGTAATTGTATGATTGGGATTGTAGGATTGTGATTGTATGATTGTGATTGTATGATTGTGATTGTATGATTGTGATTGTATGATTGTGATTGTATGATTGTGATTGTATGATTGTGATTGTATGATTGTTTTTGTATGATTGTGATTGTATAGTAGTAATTGTATGATTGTGATCGTATGATTGTGATTGTATGATTGTGATTCAATGATTGTGAGTGTTTGATTGTGATTGTATGATTGTATTTGGGAGATTGTAATTGTATGATTGGGATTGTATGATTGTGATTGTATGATTATGATTGTATGATTGTGATTGTATGCTTGCGATTGTATGATTGTGATTGTATGATTGTGATTGTATGATTGTGATTGTATGATTGTGATTGTATGATTGTGATTGTGTGATTGTGATTGTATGATTGTGATCTTATGATTGTGATTGTATGATTGTAATTGTATGATTGTGACGGTATGATTGTGTTTGTATGATTGCGATAGTATGATTGTGATTGTATGATTGTGATTGTATGATTATGATTGTATGATTGTGATTGTATGATTGTGATTGTATGATTGCGATTGTATGATTGCGATTGTATGATTGTGATTGTCTGATTGTGGTTCTATGATTGTGATTGTATGATTGTGATTGTATGATTGTGATTGTATGATTGTCATTGTCTGATTATGATTGTATGATTGTGATTGCATGATTGTGATTGTATGATTGTGATAGTATGATTGTGATTGTATGATTGTGATTGTATGATTGTGGTTGTATGATTGTATTTGGGAGATTGTAATTGTATGATTGCGATTGTATGATTGTGATAGTATGATTGTGATTGTATGATTGTGATTGTATGCTTGCGATTGTATGATTGTGATTGTATGATTGTGATGGTATGATTGTGATTGTATGATTGTGATTGTATGATTGTGATTGTAATATTGTGATTGTATGATTGCGATTGTATGACTGTGATTGTATGACTGTGATTGTATGATTGTGATTGTATGACTGTGATTGTCTGATTGTGGTTGTATGATTGTGATTGTATGATTGCGATGGTATGATTGTGATAGTATCATTGTGATTTTATGATTGTGACTGTATGATTGTGATTGTATGATTGTGATTGTATGATTGTGATTGTATGATTGTGATTGTATGATTGTGATTGTATGATTGTGATTGTATGATTGTGATTGTATGATTGTGATTGTCTGATTGTGGTTGTATGATTGTGAATGTACGATTGTGATTGTATGATTGTGATTGTATGATTATGATTGTATGATTGTGATAGTATGATTGTGATTGTATGATTGTGATTGTATGATTGTGATTGTATGATTCTGATTGTATGATTGTATTTGGGAGATTGTATTTTGGAGATTGTAATTGTATGATTGTGATTCTATGATTGGGATTGTATGATTGTGATTGTATGATTGTGATTGTATGATTGTGATTGTATGATTGTGATTGTATGATTGTGATTGTATGATTGTGATTGTATGATTGTGATTGTATGATTGTGATTGTATGATTGTGATTGTATGATTGTGATTGTATGATTGTGATTGTATGATTGTGATTGTATGATTCTGACTGTATGATTGCGATGGTATGATTGTGATAGTATCATTGTGATTTTATGATTGTGACTGTATGACAGTGATTGTATGATTGTGATTGTATGATTGTGATTGTATGATTGTGATTGTATGATTGTGATTGTATGATTGTGATTGTATGATTGTGATTGTATGATTGTGATTGTATGATTGTGATTGTATGATTGTGATTGTATGATTGTAATTGTGTGATATTGATTGTATGATTGTGATTGTATGATTGTGATTGTATGATTGTGATTGTATGATTGTGATTGTATGATTGTGATTGTATGATTGTGATTGTCTGATTGTGGTTGTATGATTGTGAATGTATGATTGTGATTGTATGATTGTGATTGTATGATTGTGATTGTCTGATTGTGGTTTTATGATTGTGAATGTATGATTGTGATTGTATGATTGTGATTGTATGATTGTGTTTGTATGATTGTCATTGTATGATTATGATTGTAAATTGTGATTGCATGATTGTGATTGTATGATTGTGATTGTATGATTGTGATTGTATGATTGTGATTGTATGATTGTGATTGTGTGATTGTGATAGTATGATTGTGATTGTAAGATTGTGATTGTATGACTGTGATTGTACGATTGTGATTGTATGATTGTGATTGTGTGATTATGATTGTATGATTGTGATAGTATGATTGTGATTGTATGATTGTGATTGTATGATTGTGATTGTATGATTCTGATTGTATGATTGTATTTGGGAGATTGTATTTTGGAGATTGTAATTGTGTGATTGCGATTGTATGATTGTGATTGTATGATTGTGATTGTATGATTGTGATTGTATGATTGTGATTGTATGATTGTGATTGTATGATTGTAATTGTATGATTATGATTGTATGATTGTGATTGTATGATGGTGATGGTACGATTGTGATTGTATGATTGCGATAGTACGATTGTGATTGTATGATTGAGATTGTAATATTGTGATTGTATGATTGCGATTGTATGAGTGTGATTGTATGATTATGATTGTGTGATTGTGATTGTATGATTCTGATTGTATGGTTGTGATTGTATGATTGTGATGGTATGATTGTGATCGTATGATCGCGATAGCATGATTGTGACTGTATGATTGCGATTGTATGATTGTGATTGTGTGATTGTGACTGTATGATTGCGATTGTATGATTGTGATTGTATGATTGTGATTGTATGATTGTGATAGTATGATTGTGATTGTATGACTCTGATCGTATGACTGTGATTGTATAATTGTGATTGTACGATTGTGATTGTATGATTGTGATTGTCTGATTGAGGTTCTATGATTGTGATTGTATGATTGTGATTGTATGATTGTGATTGTATGATTGTGATTGTATGATTGTGATTGTATGATTGTGATTGTATGATTGTAATTGTCTGATTATGGTTGTATGATTGTGGTTGCATGATTGTGATTGTATGATTGTGATAGTATGATTGTGATTGTATGATTGTGATTGTATGCTTGCGATTGTATGATTGTGATAGTATGATTGTGATTGTATGATTGTGATTGTATGATTGTGATTGTATGATTGTGATTGTATGATTGTGATTGTATGATTTTGATTGTATGATTGTGATAGTATGATTGCGATTGTATGATTTTGATTGTATGATAGTGATTGTATGATTGTGATTGTATGATTGTAATTGTATGATTGTGATGGTATGATTGTGATTGTATGATTGCGGTAGTATGATTGTGATTGTTTGATTGTGATTGTATGATTGTGATTGTATGATTGTGATTGTATGATTGTGATTGTATGATTGCGATTGTATGTTTGCGATTGTATGATTGTGATTGCACGATTGTGATTGTATGATTGTGATTGTATGATTTTGATTGTATGATTGTGATTGTATGATTGTGATTGTATGATTGTGATTGTATGATTGTGATTGTAAGATGGTATTTGTATGACTGTGATTGTATAGTAGTAATTGTATGATTGTGATCGTATGATTGTGATTGTATGATTGTGATTGAATGATTGTGAGTGTATGATTGTGATTGTATGATTGTATTTGGGAGATTGTAATTGTATGATTGGGATTGTATGATTGTGATTGTATGATTGTGATTGTATGATTATGATTGTATGATTGTGATTGCATGATTGTGATTGTATGATTGTGATAGTACGATTGTGATTGTATGATTGTGTTTGTATGATTGTATTTGGGAGATTGTAATTGTATGATTGCGATTGTATGATTGTGATTGTATGATTGTGATTGTATGCTTGCGATTGTATGATTGTGATTGTATGATTGCGATTATATGATTGCGATTGTATGATTGCGATTGTATGACAGTGATTGCACGATTGTGATTGTATGATTGTGATTGTATGATTTTGATTGTATGATTGTGATTGTATGATTGTGATTGTATGATTGTGATTGTATGATTGTGATTGTATGATTGTGATTGTATGATTGTGATTGTATGATTGTGATTGTATGATTGTGATTGTATGATTGTATTTGGGAGATTGTAATTGTATGATTGCGATGGTATGATTGTGATTGTATGATTGTGATTGTATGCTTGCGATTGTATGATTGTGATAGTATGATTGTGATTGTATGATTGTGATTGTATGATTGTGATTGTATGATTGTGATTGTATGATTGTGATTGTATGCTTGCGATTGTATGATTGTGATTGTATGATTGTGATTGTATGATTGTGATTGTATGATTGTGATTGTGTGATTGTGATTGTATGATTGTGATCTTATGATTGTGATTGTATGATTGTGATTGTATGATTGTAATTGTATGATTGTGATGGTATGATTGTGATTGTATGATTGCGATAGTATGATTGTGATTGTATGATTGTGATTGTATGATTATGATTGTATGATTGTGATTGTATGATTGTGATTGTATGATTGCGATTGTATGATTGCGATTGTATGATTGTGATTGTATGATTGCGATTGTATGATTGCGATTGTATGATTGTGATTGTATGATTGTGACAGTATGATAGTGATTGTATGACTGTGATTGTATGACTGTGATTGTATGATTGTGATTGCATGATTGTGATTGTATGATTGTGATTGTATGATTGTGATTGTATGATTGTGATTGTATGATTGTGATGGTATGATTGTGATTGTATGATTGCGATAGTATGATTGTGATTGTATGATTGTGATTGTATGATTGTGATTGTATGATTGTGATTGTATGATTGTGATTGTATGCTTGCGATTGTATGATTGTGATTGTATGATTGTGATAGTATGATTGTGATTGTATGATTGTGATTGTACGATTGTGATAGTATGATTGTGATTGTATGACTGTGATCGTATGACTGTGATTGTATGATTGTGATTGTACGATTGTGATTGTATGATTGTGATTGTCTGATTGTGGTTCTATGATTGTGATTGTATGATTGTGATTGTATGATTGTGATTCTATGATTGTGATTGTATGATTGTGATTGTATGATTGTGATTGTATGATTGTGGTTGTGTGATTGTGATTGTATGATTGTGATCTTATGATTGTGATTGTATGATTGTGATTGTATGATTGTAATTGTATGATTGTGATTGTATGATTATGATTGTATGATTGTGATAGTATGATTGTGATTGTATGATTGTGATTGTATGATTGTGATTGTATGATTGTGATTGTATGATTGTGATTGTATGATTGTAATTGTGTGATATTGATTGTATGATTGTGATTGTATGATTGTGATTGTATGATTGTGATTGTCTGATTGTGGTTGTATGATTGTGAATGTACGATTGTGATTGTATGATTGTGATTGTATGATTATGATTGTATGATTGTGATAGTATGATTGTGATTGTATGATTGTGATTGTATGATTGTGATTGTATGATTCTGATTGTATGATTGTATTTGGGAGATTGTATTTTGGAGATTGTAATTGTATGATTGTGATTCTATGATTGGGATTGTATGATTGTGATTGTATGATTGTGATTGTATGATTGTGATTGTATGATTGTGATTGTATGATTGTGATTGTATGATTGTGATTGTATGATTGTGATTGTATGATTGTGATTGTATGATTGTGATTGTATGATTGTGATTGTATGATTGTGATTGTATGATTGTGATTGTATGATTCTGACTGTATGATTGCGATGGTATGATTGTGATAGTATCATTGTGATTTTATGATTGTGACTGTATGACAGTGATTGTATGATTGTGATTGTATGATTGTGATTGTATGATTGTGATTGTATGATTGTGATTGTATGATTGTGATTGTATGATTGTGATTGTATGATTGTGATTGTATGATTGTGATTGTATGATTGTAATTGTGTGATATTGATTGTATGATTGTGATTGTATGATTGTGATTGTATGATTGTGATTGTATGATTGTGATTGTATGATTGTGATTGTATGATTGTGATTGTCTGATTGTGGTTGTATGATTGTGAATGTATGATTGTGATTGTATGATTGTGATTGTATGATTGTGATTGTCTGATTGTGGTTTTATGATTGTGAATGTATGATTGTGATTGTATGATTGTGATTGTATGATTGTGTTTGTATGATTGTCATTGTATGATTATGATTGTATGATTGTGATTGCATGATTGTGATTGTATGATTGTGATTGTATGATTGTGATTGTATGATTGTGATTGTATGATTGTGATTGTGTGATTGTGATAGTATGATTGTGATTGTAAGATTGTGATTGTATGACTGTGATTGTACGATTGTGATTGTATGATTGTGATTGTGTGATTATGATTGTATGATTGTGATAGTATGATTGTGATTGTATGATTGTGATTGTATGATTGTGATTGTATGATTCTGATTGTATGATTGTATTTGGGAGATTGTATTTTGGAGATTGTAATTGTGTGATTGCGATTGTATGATTGTGATTGTATGATTGTGGTTGTGTGATTGTGATTGTATGATTGTGATCTTATGATTGTGATTGTATGATTGTGATTGTATGATTGTGATTGTATGATTGTGATTGTATGATTGTGATTGTCTGATTGTGGTTGTATGATTGTGAATGTACGATTGTGATTGTATGATTGTGATTGTATGATTATGATTGTATGATTGTGATAGTATGATTGTGATTGTATGATTGTGATTGTATGATTGTGATTGTATGATTCTGATTGTATGATTGTATTTGGGAGATTGTATTTTGGAGATTGTAATTGTATGATTGTGATTCTATGGTTGGGATTGTATGATTGTGATTGTATGATTGTGATTGTATGATTGTGATTGTATGATTGTGATTGTATGATTGTGATTGTATGATTGTGATTGTATGATTGTGATTGTATGATTGTGATTGTATGATTCTGACTGTATGATTGCGATGGTATGATTGTGATAGTATCATTGTGATTTTATGATTGTGACTGTATGACAGTGATTGTATGATTGTGATTGTATGATTGTGATTGTATGATTGTGATTGTATGATTGTGATTGTATGATTGTGATTGTATGATTGTGATTGTATGATTGTGATTGTATGATTGTGATTGTATGATTGTAATTGTGTGATATTGATTGTATGATTGTGATTGTATGATTGTGATTGTATGATTGTGATTGTATGATTGTGATTGTATGATTGTGATTGTATGATTGTGATTGTATGATTGTGATTGTCTGATTGTGGTTGTATGATTGTGAATGTATGATTGTGATTGTATGATTGTGATTGTATGATTGTGATTGTCTGATTGTGGTTTTATGATTGTGAATGTATGATTGTGATTGTATGATTGTGATTGTATGATTGTGTTTGTATGATTGTCATTGTATGATTATGATTGTATGATTGTGATTGCATGATTGTGATTGTATGATTGTGATTGTATGATTGTGATTGTATGATTGTGATTGTATGATTGTGATTGTGTGATTGTGATAGTATGATTGTGATTGTAAGATTGTGATTGTATGACTGTGATTGTACGATTGTGATTGTATGATTGTGATTGTGTGATTATGATTGTATGATTGTGATAGTATGATTGTGATTGTATGATTGTGATTGTATGATTGTGATTGTATGATTCTGATTGTATGATTGTATTTGGGAGATTGTATTTTGGAGATTGTAATTGTGTGATTGCGATTGTATGATTGTGATTGTATGATTGTGATTGTATGATTGTGATTGTATGATTGTGATTGTATGATTGTGATTGTATGATTGTAATTGTATGATTATGATTGTATGATTGTGATTGTATGATGGTGATGGTACGATTGTGATTGTATGATTGCGATAGTACGATTGTGATTGTATGATTGAGATTGTAATATTGTGATTGTATGATTGCGATTGTATGAGTGTGATTGTATGATTATGATTGTGTGATTGTGATTGTATGATTCTGATTGTATGGTTGTGATTGTATGATTGTGATGGTATGATTGTGATCGTATGATCGCGATAGCATGATTGTGACTGTATGATTGCGATTGTATGATTGTGATTGTGTGATTGTGACTGTATGATTGCGATTGTATGATTGTGATTGTATGATTGTGATTGTATGATTGTGATAGTATGATTGTGATTGTATGACTCTGATCGTATGACTGTGATTGTATAATTGTGATTGTACGATTGTGATTGTATGATTGTGATTGTCTGATTGAGGTTCTATGATTGTGATTGTATGATTGTGATTGTATGATTGTGATTGTATGATTGTGATTGTATGATTGTGATTGTATGATTGTAATTGTCTGATTATGGTTGTATGATTGTGGTTGCATGATTGTGATTGTATGATTGTGATAGTATGATTGTGATTGTATGATTGTGATTGTATGCTTGCGATTGTATGATTGTGATAGTATGATTGTGATTGTATGATTGTGATTGTATGATTGTGATTGTATGATTGTGATTGTATGATTGTGATTGTATGATTGTGATTGTATGATTTTGATTGTATGATTGTGATAGTATGATTGCGATTGTATGATTTTGATTGTATGATAGTGATTGTATGATTGTGATTGTATGATTGTAATTGTATGATTGTGATGGTATGATTGTGATTGTATGATTGCGGTAGTATGATTGTGATTGTTTGATTGTGATTGTATGATTGTGATTGTATGATTGTGATTGTATGATTGTGATTGTATGATTGCGATTGTATGATTGCGATTGTATGATTGTGATTGCACGATTGTGATTGTATGATTGTGATTGTATGATTTTGATTGTATGATTGTGATTGTATGATTGTGATTGTATGATTGTGATTGTATGATTGTGATTGTAAGATGGTATTTGTATGATTGTGATTGTATAGTAGTAATTGTATGATTGTGATCGTATGATTGTGATTGTATGATTGTGATTGAATGATTGTGAGTGTATGATTGTGATTGTATGATTGTATTTGGGAGATTGTAATTGTATGATTGGGATTGTATGATTGTGATTGTATGATTGTGATTGTATGATTATGATTGTATGATTGTGATTGCATGATTGTGATTGTATGATTGTGATAGTACGATTGTGATTGTATGATTGTGTTTGTATGATTGTATTTGGGAGATTGTAATTGTATGATTGCGATTGTATGATTGTGATTGTATGATTGTGATTGTATGCTTGCGATTGTATGATTGTGATTGTATGATTGCGATTATATGATTGCGATTGTATGATTGCGATTGTATGACAGTGATTGCACGATTGTGATTGTATGATTGTGATTGTATGATTTTGATTGTATGATTGTGATTGTATGATTGTGATTGTATGATTGTGATTGTATGATTGTGATTGTATGATTGTGATTGTATGATTGTGATTGTATGATTGTGATTGTATGATTGTATTTGGGAGATTGTAATTGTATGATTGCGATGGTATGATTGAGATTGTATGATTGTGATTGTATGCTTGCGATTGTATGATTGTGATAGTATGATTGTGATTGTATGATTGTGATTGTATGATTGTGATTGTATGATTGTGATTGTATGATTGTGATTGTATGATTGTGATTGTATGCTTGCGATTGTATGATTGTGATTGTATGATTGTGATTGTATGACTGTGATTGTATGACTGTGATTGTATGATTGTGATTGCATGATTGTGATTGTATGATTGTGATTGTATGATTGTGATTGTATGATTGTGATTGTATGATTGTGATGGTATGATTGTGATTGTATGATTGCGATAGTATGATTGTGATTGTATGATTGTGATTGTATGATTGTGATTGTATGATTGTGATTGTATGATTGTGATTGTATGATTGTGACTGGAAGATTGTGATTGTATGATTGTGATTGTGTGATTGTGATTGTATGATTGCGATTGTATGATTGCGATTGTATGATTGTGATTGTATGATTGTGACAGTATGATAGTGATTGTATGACTGTGATTGTATGACTGTGATTGTATGATTGTGATTGCATGATTGTGATTGTATGATTGTGATTGTCTGATTGTGGTTCTATGATTGTGATTGTATGATTGTGATTGTATGATTGTGATTGTATGATTGTCATTGTCTGATTACGATTGTATGATTGTGATTGTATGATTGTGATTGTATGATTGTGATAGTATGATTGTGATTGTATGATTGTGATTGTATGATTGTGGTTGTATGATTGTATTTGGGAGATTGTAATTGTATGATTGCGATTGTATGATTGTGATTGTATGATTGTGATTGTATGATTGTGATTGTATGCTTGCGATTGTATGATTGTGATTGTATGATTGTGATGGTATGATTTTGATTGTATGATTGTGATTGTATGATTGTGATTGTCTGATTGTGGTTCTATGATTGTGATTGTATGATTGTGATTGTATGATTGTGATTGTATGATTGTCATTGTCTGATTATGATTGTATGATTGTGATTGCATGATTGTGATTGTATGATTGTGATAGTATGATTGTGATTGTATGATTGTGATTGTATGATCGTGGTTGTACGATTGTATTTGGGATATTGTAATTGTATGATTGCGATTGTATGATTGTGATTGTATGATGGTGATCGTATGATTGTGATTGTATGCTTGCGATTGTATGATTGTGATTGTATGATTCTGATTGTATGATTGTGATTGTATGATTGTGATTGTGTGATTGTAATAGTATGATTGTGATTGTAAGATTGTGATTGTATGACTGTGATTGTATGATTGTGATTGTATGATTGTGATTGTATGATTGTATTTGGGAGATTGTAATTGTATGATTGCGATGGTATGATTGTGATTGTATGATTGTGATTGTATGCTTGCGATTGTATGATTGTGATAGTATGATTGTGATTGTATGATTGTGATTGTATGATTGTGATTGTATGATTGTGATTGTATGATTGTGATTGTATGCTTGCGATTGTATGATTGTGATTGTATGATTGTGATAGTATGATTGTGATTGTATGATTGTGATTGTACGATTGTGATAGTATGATTGTGATTGTATGACTGTGATCGTATGACTGTGATTGTATGATTGTGATTGTACGATTGTGATTGTATGATTGTGATTGTCTGATTGTGGTTCTATGATTGTGATTGTATGATTGTGATTCTATGATTGTGATTGTATGATTGTGATTGTATGATTGTGATTGTATGATTGTGGTTGTGCGATTGTGATTGTATGATTGTGATCTTATGATTGTGATTGTATGATTGTGATTGTATGATTGTAATTGTATGATTGTGATGGTATGATTGTGATTGTATGAATGCGATAGTATGATTGTGATTGTATGATTGTGATTGTATGATTATGATTGTATGATTGTGATTGTATGATTGTGACTGGAAGATTGTGATTGTATGATTTTGATTGTATGATTGTGATAGTATGATTGCGATTGTATGATTTTGATTGTATGATAGTGATTGTATGATTGTGATTGTATGATTGTAATTGTATGATTGTGATTGTAAGATGGTATTTGTATGTTTGTGATTGTATAGTCGTAATTGTATGATTGTGATCGTATGATTGTGATTGTATGATTGTGATTGAATGATTGTGAGTGTATGATTGTGATTGTATGATTATGATTGTATGATTGTAATTGTATGATTGGGATTGTATGATTGTGATTGTATGATTGTGATTGTATGATTGTGATTGTATGATTGTGATTGTATGATTATGATTGTATGATTGTGATTGCATGATTGTGATTGTATGATTGTGATAGTACGATTGTGATTGTATGATTGTGTTTGTATGATTGTATTTGGGAGATTGTAATTGTATGATTGCGATTGTATGATTGTGATTGTATGATTGTGATTGTATGATTGTGATTGTATGATTGCGATTGTATGATTGCGATTGTATGATTGCGATTGTATGATTGTGATTGTATGATTATGATTGTATGATTGTGATTGTATGATTATGATTGTATGGTTGTGATTGTATGATTGTGATGGTATGATTGTGATTGTATGATTGCGATAGTATGATTGTGATTGTATGATTGTGATTGTATGATTGTGATTGTATGATTGTGATTGTATGATTGTGATAGTATGATTGTGATTGTATGACTGTGATTGTATGACTGTGATTGTATGATTGTGATTGTATGATTGTGATTGTCTGATTGTGGTTGTATGATTGTGATTGTATGATTGCGATGGTATGATTGTGATAGTATCATTGTGATTTTATGATTGTGACTGTATGATTGTGATTGTATGATTGTGATTGTATGATGGTGATTGTATGATTGTGATTGTATGATTGTGATTGTATGATTGTGATTGTATGATTGTGATTGTATGATTGTGATTGTCTGATTGTGGTTGTATGATTGTGAATGTACGATTGTGATTGTATGATTGTGATTGTATGATTATGATTGTATGATTGTGATAGTATGATTGTGATTGTATGATTGTGATTGTATGATTGTGATTGTATGATTGTGTTTGTATGATTCTGATTGTATGATTGTATTTGGGAGATTGTATTTTGGAGATTGTAATTGTATGATTGTGATTCTATGATTGGGATTGTATGATTGTGATTGAATGATTGTGATTGTATGATTGTGATTGTATGATTGTGATTGTATGATTGTGATTGTATGATTGTGATTGTATGATTGTGATTGTATGATTGTGATTGTATGATTCTGACTGTATGATTGCGATGGTATGATTGTGATAGTATCATTGTGATTTTATGATTGTGACTGTATGACAGTGATTGTATGATTGTGATTGTATGATTGTGATTGTATGATTGTGATTGTATGATTGTGATTGTGTGATTGTGATTGTATGATTGTGATTGTATGATTGTGATTGTATGATTGTGATTGTATGATTGTGATTGTATGATTGTATTTGGGAGATTGTAATTGTATGATTGCGATTGTATGATTGTGATTGTATGAGTGCGATTGTATGAATGCGATTGTATGATTGTGATTGCATGATTGTGATTGTATGATTGTGATTGTATGATATTGATTGTATGATTGTGATTGTATGATTGTGATTGTATGATTGTGATTGTATGATTGTGATTGTCTGATTGTGGTTGTATGATTGTGAATGTATGATTGTGATTGTATGATTGTGATTGTATGATTGTGATTGTCTGATTGTGGTTTTATGATTGTGAATGTATGATTGTGATTGTATGATTGTGATTGTATGATTGTGATTGTATGATTGTCATTGTATGATTATGACTGTATGATTGTGATTGCATGATTGTGATTGTATGATTGTGATTGTATGATTGTGATTGTATGATTGTGATTGTATGATTGTGATTGTGTGATTGTGATAGTATGATTGTGATTGTAAGATTGTGATTGTATGACTGTGATTGTACGATTGTGATTGTATGATTGTGATTGTATGATTATGATTGTATGATTGTGATAGTATGATTGTGATTGTATGATTCTGATTGTATGATTGTGATTGTATGATTGTGATTGTATGATTGTGATTGTATGATTGTGATTGTATGATTGTGATAGTACGATTGTGATTGTATGATTGTGTTTGTATGATTGTATTTGGGAGATTGTAATTGTATGATTGCGATTGTATGATTGTGATTGTATGATTGTGACAGTATGATAGTGATTGTATGACTGTGATTGAATGATTGTGATTGCATGATTGTGATTGTATGATTGTGATTGTCTGATTGTGGTTCTATGATTGTGATTGTATGATTGTGATTGTATGATTGTGATTGTATGATTGTCATTGTCTGATTACGATTGTATGATTGTGATTGCATGATTGTGATTGTATGATTGTGATAGTATGATTGTGATTGTATGATTGTGATTGTATGATTGTGGTTGTATGATTGTATTTGGGAGATTGTAATTGTATGATTGCGATTGTATGATTGTGATTGTATGATTGTGATTGTATGATTGTGATTGTATGCTTGCGATTGTATGATTGTGATTGTATGATTGTGATGGTATGATTGTGATTGTATGATTGTGATTGTATGATTGTGATTGTATGATTGTGATTGTCTGATTGTGTTTCTATGATTGTGATTGTATGATTGTGATTGTATGATTGTGATTGTATGATTGTGATTGTATGATTGTCATTGTCTGATTATGATTGTATGATTGTGATTGCATGATTGTGATTGTATGATTGTGATAGTATGATTGTGATTGTATGATTGTGATTGTATGATTGTGGTTGTATGATTGTATTTGGGAGATTGTAATTGTATGATTGCGATTGTATGATTGTGATTGTATGATGGTGATCGTATGATTGTGATTGTATGCTTGCGATTGTATGATTGTGATTGTATGATTCTGATTGTATGATTGTGATTGTATGATTGTGATTGTGTGATTGTGATAGTATGATTGTGATTGTAAGATTGTGATTGTATGACTGTGATTGTATGATTGTGATTGTATGATTGTGATTGTATGATTATGATTGTATGATTGTGATAGTATGATTGTGATTGTATGATTGTGATTGTATGATTGTGATTGTATGATTGTGATTGTATGATTCTGATTGTATGATTGTATTTGGGATATTGTATTTTGGAGATTGTAATTGTATGATTGCGATTGTATGATTGTGATTGTATGATTGTGATTGTATGATTGTGATTGTATGATTGTGATTGTATGATTGTGATTGTGTGATTGTAATTGTATGATTATGATTGTATGATTGCGATTGTATGATGGTGATGGTATGATTGTGATTGTCTGATTGTGAATGTATGATTGTGATTGTATGATTGTGATTGTATGATTGTGATTGTATGATTGTCATTGTATGATTATGATTGTATGATTGTGATTGCATGATTGTGATTGTATGATTGTGATTGTATGATTGTGATTGTATGATTGTGATTGTATGATTGTGATTGTATGATTGTGATTGTATGACTGTGATTGTGTGATTGTGATAGTACGATTGTGATTGTAAGATTGTGATTGTATGACTGTGATTGTACGATTGTGATTGTATGTCTGTGATTGTATGATTATGATTGCATGATTGTGATAGTATGATTGTGATTGTATGATTGCGATTGTATGATTGCGATTGTATGATTGTGATTGTATGATTCTGATTGTATGATTGTATTTGGGAGATTGTATTTTGGAGATTGTAATTGTATGATTGCGATTGTATGATTGTGATTGTCTGATTATGCTTGTATGATTGTGATTGCATGATTGTGATTGTATGATTGTGATTGTATGATTCTGATTGTATGATTGTATTTGGGATATTGTATTTTGGAGATTGTAATTGTATGATTGCGATTGTATGATTGTGATTGTATGATTGTGATTGTATGATTGTAATTGTCTGATTATGGTTGTATGATTGTGGTTGCATGATTGTGATTGTATGATTGTGATAGTATGATTGTGATTGTATGATTGTGATTGTATGCTTGCGATTGTATGATTGTGATAGTATGATTGTGATTGTATGATTGTGATTGTATGATTGTGATTGTATGATTGTGATTGTATGATTGTGATTGTATGATTGTGATTGTATGATTTTGATTGTATGATTGTGATAGTATGATTGCGATTGTATGATTTTGATTGTATGATAGTGATTGTATGATTGTGATTGTATGATTGTAATTGTATGATTGTGATGGTATGATTGTGATTGTATGATTGCGGTAGTATGATTGTGATTGTTTGATTGTGATTGTATGATTGTGATTGTATGATTGTGATTGTATGATTGTGATTGTATGATTGTGATTGTATGATTGCGATTGTATGATTGCGATTGTATGATTGTGATTGCACGATTGTGATTGTATGATTGTGATTGTATGATTTTGATTGTATGATTGTGATTGTATGATTGTGATTGTATGATTGTGATTGTATGATTGTGATTGTAAGATGGTATTTGTATGATTGTGATTGTATAGTAGTAATTGTATGATTGTGATCGTATGATTGTGATTGTATGATTGTGATTGAATGATTGTGAGTGTATGATTGTGATTGTATGATTATGATTGTATGATTGTAATTGTATGATTGGGATTGTATGATTGTGATTGTATGATTGTGATTGTATGATTATGATTGTATGATTGTGATTGCATGATTGTGATTGTATGATTGTGATAGTACGATTGTGATTGTATGATTGTGTTTGTATGATTGTATTTGGGAGATTGTAATTGTATGATTGCGATGGTATGATTGTGATTGTATGATTGTGATTGTATGCTTGCGATTGTATGATTGTGATAGTATGATTGTGATTGTATGATTGTGATTGTATGATTGTGATTGTATGATTGCGATTGTATGATTGCGATTGTATGATTGTCATTGTCTGATTACGATTGTATGATTGTGATTGTATGATTGCGATTGTATGATTGCGATTGTATGATTGCGATTGTATGATTGTGATTGTATGATTATGATTGTATGATGGTGATTGTATGATTATGATTGTATGGTTGTGATTGTATGATTGTGATGGTATGATTGTGATTGTATGATTGCGATAGTATGATTGTGATTGTATGATTGTGATTGTATGATTGTGACTGGAAGATTGTGATTGTATGATTGTGATTGTGTGATTGTGATTGTATGATTGCGATTGTATGATTGCGATTGTATGATTGTGATTGTATGATTGTGATAG
Source organism: Megachile rotundata (assembly GCF_050947335.1). NCBI lineage: Eukaryota > Metazoa > Arthropoda > Insecta > Hymenoptera > Megachilidae > Megachile > Megachile rotundata. Next base: position 2,824,961 of record NW_027473324.1, read on the forward strand.
TATGATAGTGATTGTATGACTGTGATTGTATGACTGTGATTGTATGATTGTGATTGCATGATTATGATTGTATGATTGTGATTGTCTGATTGTGGTTCTATGATTGTGATTGTATGATTGTGATTGTATGATTGTCATTGTCTGATTACGATTGTATGATTGTGATTGCATGATTGTGATTGTATGATTGTGATAGTATGATTGTGATTGTATGATTGTGATTGTATGATTGTGGTTGTATGATTGTATTTGGGAGATTGTAATTGTATGATTGCGATTGTATGATTGTGATTGTATGATTGTGATTGTATGATTGTGATTGTATGCTTGCGATTGTATGATTGTGATTGTATGATTGTGATTGTCTGATTGTGGTTCTATGATTGTGGTTGTATGATTGTATTTGGGAGATTGTAATTGTATGATTGCGATTGTATGATTGTGATTGTATGATTGTGATTGTATGATTGGGATTGTATGATTGTGATTTTATGATTATGATTGTATGATTGTGATTGTATGCTTGCGATGGTATGATTGTGATAGTATCATTGTGATTTTATGATTGTGACTGTATGACAGTGATTGTATGATTGTGATTGTATGATTGTGATTGTATGATTGTGATTGTATGATTGTAATTGTATGATTGTGATTGTATGGTTGTGATTGTATGATTCTGATTGTATGATTGCGATGGTATGATTGTGATAATATCATTGTGATTTTATGATTGTGACTGTATGATTGTGATTGTATGATTGTGATTGTATGATTGTGATTGTATGATTGTGATTGTATGATTGTGATTGTATGATTGTGATTGTATGATTGTGATTGTATGATTGTGATTGTATGATTGTGATTGTATGATTGTGATTGTATGATTGTGATTGTATGATTGTGATTGTATGATTGTGATTGTATGATTGTATTTGGGAGATTGTAATTGTATGATTGCGATTGTATGATTGTGATTGTATGAGTGCGATTGTATGAATGCGATTGTATGATTGTGATTGCATGATTGTGATTGTATGATTGTGATTGTATGATATTGATTGTATGATTGTGATTGTATGATTGTGATTGTATGATTGTGATTGTATGATTGTGATTGTCTGATTGTGGTTGTATGATTGTGAATGTATGATTGTGATTGTATGATTGTGATTGTATGATTGTGATTGTCTGATTGTGGTTTTATGATTGTGAATGTATGATTGTGATTGTATGATTGTGATTGTATGATTGTGATTGTATGATTGTCATTGTATGATTATGACTGTATGATTGTGATTGCATGATTGTGATTTTATGATTGTGATTGTATGATTGTGATTGTATGATTGTGATTGTATGATTGTGATTGTGTGATTGTGATAGTATGATTGTGATTGTAAGATTGTGATTGTATGACTGTGATTGTACGATTGTGATTGTATGATTGTGATTGTATGATTATGATTGTATGATTGTGATAGTATGATTGTGATTGTATGATTGTGATTGTATGATTGTGATTGTATGATTGTGATTGTATGATTCTGATTGTATGATTGTATTTGGGAGATTGTATTTTGGAGATTGTAATTGTATGATTGCGATTGTATGATTGTGATTGTATGATTGTGATTGTATGATTGTGATTGTATGATTGTGATTGTATGATTGTGATTGTATGATTAGAATTGTATGATTATGATTGTATGATTGTGACTGTATGATGGTGATGGTACGATTGTGATTGTATGATTGCGATAGTACGATTGTGATTGTATGATTGTGATTGTAATATTGTGATTGTATGATTGTGATTGTATGATTGTGATTGTGTGATTGCGATTGTATGATTGCGATTGTATGATTTTGATTGTATGAGTGTGATTGTATGATCGTGATTGTATGACTGTGATTGTATGACTGTGATTGTATGATTGTGATTGTATGATTGTGATTGTAAAATTGTGATTGTATGACTGTGATTGTATGATTGTGATTGTATGATTGTGATTGTATGATTGTGATTGTATGATTGTGATTGTATGATTGTGATGGTATGATTGTGATTGTATGATTGCGATCGTATGATTGTGATTGTATGATTATGATTGTATTTTTGTGATTGTATGATTGTGATTGTATGATTGTGATTGTATGATTGTGATTGTATGATTGTGATTGTATGATTGTGATTGTATGATTGCGATTGTATGAATGCGATTGTGTGATTGTGATTGTATGATTGCGATTGTATGATTGTGATTGTATGATTGTGATTGTATGATTGCGACTGTATGATTGTGACTGTATGATTGTGATTGTGTGATTGCGATTGTATGATTGCGATTGTATGATTGCGATTGTATGATTGCGATTGTATGATTGGGATTGTATGATTGTGATTGTATGATTGTGATAGTATGATTGTGATTGTATGACTGTGATTGTATGTCTGTGATTGTATGATTGTGATTGTATGATTGTGATTGTATGATTGTGATTGTATGATTGTGATTGTATGATTGTGATTGTATGATTGTGATTGTATGATTGCGATTGTATGAATGCGATTGTATGATTGTGATTGTATGATTGCGATTGTATGATTGTGATTGTATGATTGTGATTGTATGATTGTGACTGTATGATTGTGATTGTATGATTGTGATTGTGTGATTGCGATTGTATGATTGCGATTTTATGATTGCGATTGTATGATTGCGATTGTATGATTCTGATTGTATGATTGTGATTGTATGATTGTGATAGTATGATTGTGATTGTATGATTGTGATTGTATGATTGTCATTGTCTGTTTATGATTGTATGATTGTGATTGTATGATTGTGCTTGTATGATTGTGATTGTATGATTGTGATTGTATGATTGTGATAGTATGGTTGTGATTGTATGATTGTGATTGTATGATCGTGATTGTATTGTTGTGATTGTATGATTGTGATTGTATGATTGTGATTGTATGATTGTGATTGTATGATTGTATTTGAGAGATTGTAGTTGTATGATTGCGATTGTATGAATGTGATTGTATGATTGTGATGTATGATTGTAATTGTATGATTATGATTGTATGATTGTGATTGTATGATTGTGATGGTATGATTGTGATTGTATGATTGCGATCGTATGATTGTGATTGTATGATTATGATTGTATGATTGTGATTGTATGTTTGCGATTGTATCATTGTGATTGTATAATTATGATTGTATTTTTGTGATTGTATGATTGTGATTGTATGATTGTGATTGTATGATTGTGATTGTATGATTGTGATTGTATGATTGTGATTGTATGATTGTGATTGTATGATTGCGATTGTATGAATGCGATTGTATGATTGTGATTGTATGATTGCGATTGTATGATTGCGATTGTATGATTGCGATTGTATGATTGCGATTGTATGATTGCGATTGTATGATTGCGATTGTATGATTGTGATAGTATGATTGTGATTGTATGACTGTGATTGTATGTCTGTGATTGTATGATTGTGGTTCTATGATTGTGATTGTATGATTGTGATTGTATGATTGTCATTGTCTGATTACGATTGTATGATTGTGATTGCATGATTGTGATTGTATGATTGTGATAGTATGATTGTGATTGTATGATTGTGATTGTATGATTGTGGTTGTATGATTGTATTTGGGAGATTGTAATTGTATGATTGCGATTGTATGATTGTGATTGTATGATTGTGATTGTATGATTGTGATTGTATGCTTGCGATTGTATGATTGTGATTGTATGATTGTGATTGTCTGATTGTGGTTCTATGATTGTGGTTGTATGATTGTATTTGGGAGATTGTAATTGTATGATTGCGATTGTATGATTGTGATTGTATGATTGTGATTGTATGATTGGGATTGTATGATTGTGATTTTATGATTATGATTGTATGATTGTGATTGTATGCTTGCGATGGTATGATTGTGATAGTATCATTGTGATTTTATGATTGTGACTGTATGACAGTGATTGTATGATTGTGATTGTATGATTGTGATTGTATGATTGTGATTGTATGATTGTAATTGTATGATTGTGATTGTATGGTTGTGATTGTATGATTCTGATTGTATGATTGCGATGGTATGATTGTGATAATATCATTGTGATTTTATGATTGTGACTGTATGATTGTGATTGTATGATTGTGATTGTATGATTGTGATTGTATGATTGTGATTGTATGATTGTGATTGTATGATTGTGATTGTATGATTGTGATTGTATGATTGTGATTGTATGATTGTGATTGTATGATTGTGATTGTATGATTGTGATTGTATGATTGTGATTGTATGATTGTGATTGTATGATTGTGATTGTATGATTGTATTTGGGAGATTGTAATTGTATGATTGCGATTGAATGATTGTGATTGTATGAGTGCGATTGTATGAATGCGATTGTATGATTGTGATTGCATGATTGTGATTGTATGATTGTGATTGTATGATATTGATTGTATGATTGTGATTGTATGATTGTGATTGTATGATTGTGATTGTATGATTGTGATTGTCTGATTGTGGTTGTATGATTGTGAATGTATGATTGTGATTGTATGATTGTGATTGTATGATTGTGATTGTCTGATTGTGGTTTTATGATTGTGAATGTATGATTGTGATTGTATGATTGTGATTGTATGATTGTGATTGTATGATTGTCATTGTATGATTATGACTGTATGATTGTGATTGCATGATTGTGATTTTATGATTGTGATTGTATGATTGTGATTGTATGATTGTGATTGTATGATTGTGATTGTGTGATTGTGATAGTATGATTGTGATTGTAAGATTGTGATTGTATGACTGTGATTGTACGATTGTGATTGTATGATTGTGATTGTATGATTATGATTGTATGATTGTGATAGTATGATTGTGATTGTATGATTGTGATTGTATGATTGTGATTGTATGATTGTGATTGTATGATTCTGATTGTATGATTGTATTTGGGAGATTGTATTTTGGAGATTGTAATTGTATGATTGCGATTGTATGATTGTGATTGTATGATTGTGATTGTATGATTGTGATTGTATGATTGTGATTGTATGATTAGAATTGTATGATTATGATTGTATGATTGTGACTGTATGATGGTGATGGTACGATTGTGATTGTATGATTGCGATAGTACGATTGTGATTGTATGATTGTGATTGTAATATTGTGATTGTATGATTGCGATTGTATGAGTGTGAATGTATGATTATGATTGTATGATTGTGATTGTATGATTCTGATTGTATGGTTGTGATTGTATGATTGTGATGGTATGATTGTGATCGTATGATTGCGATAGTATGATTGTGACTGTATGATTGCGATTGTATGATTGTGATTGTGTGATTGTGATTGTATGATTGCGATTGTATGATTGTGATTGTATGATTGTGATTGTATGATTGTGATAGTATGATTGTGATTGTATGACTCTGATCGTATGACTGTGATTGTATGATTGTGATTGTACGATTGTGATTGTATGATTGTGATTGTCTGATTGAGGTTCTATGATTGTGATTGTATGATTGTGATTGTATGATTGTGATTGTATGATTGTGATTGTATGATTGTGATTGTATGATTGTGATTGTATGATTGTGATTGTATGATTGTGATTGTATGATTGTGATTGTATGATTGTAATTGTCTGATTATGGTTGTATGATTGTGGTTGCATGATTGTGATTGTATGATTGCGATTGTATGATTGTGATAGTATGATTGTGATTGTATGACTGTGATTGTATGTCTGTGATTGTATGATTGTGATTGTATGATTGTGATTGTAAGATTGTGATTGTATGACTGTGATTGTATGTCTGTGATTGTATGATTGTGATTGTATGATTGTGATTGTAAGATTGTGATTGTATGACTGTGATTGTATGACTGTGATTGTATGATTGTGATTGTATGATTGTGATTGTATGATTGTGATTGTATGATTGTGATTGTATGATTGTGATTGTATGATTGTATTTGGGAGATTGTAGTTGTATGATTTCGATTGTATGATTGTGATTTTATGATTGTGATGTATGATTGTAATTGTATTATTATGATTGTATGATTCTGATTGTATGATTGTGATGGTATGATTGTGATTGTATGATTGCGATCGTATGATTGTGATTGTATGATTATGATTGTATGATTGTGATTGTATGATTGCGATTGTATGATTGTGATTGTATGATTATGATTGTATGATTGTGATTGTATGATTGTGATTGTATGATTGTGATTGTATGATTGTGATTGTATGATTATGATTGTATGATTGTGATTGTATGATTGCGATTGTATGATTGTGATTGTATGATTATGATTCTATTTTTGTGATTGTATGATTGTGATTGTATGATTGCGATTGTATTATTGTGATTGTATGATTGTGATAGTATGGTTGTGATTGTATGATTGTGATTGTATGATTGCGATTGTATGATTGTAATTGTATGATTGTGATTGTATGATTGTGATTGTATGATTGTGATTGTATGATTGTGATAGTATGATTGTGATTGTAAGATTGTGATTGTATGACTGTGATTGTATGATTGTGATTGTATGATTGTGATTGTATAATTATGATTGTATGATTGTGATTGTATGATTATGATTGTACGGTTGTGTTTGTATGATTGGGATGGTATGATTGTGATAGTATGATTGTGATTGCATGATTGTGATTGCATGATTGTGATTGTATGATTGTGATAGTATGATTGTGATTGTATGATTGTGAATGTATGATTGTGATTGTATGATTGTGATTGTATGATTATGATAGTATGGTTGTGATTGTATGATTGTGATTGTATGATCGTGATTGTATTGTTGTGATTGTATGATTGTGATTGTATGATTCCGATTGTATGATTGTGATTGTATGATTGTGATTGTGTGATTGTATTTGGGAGATTGTAATTGTATGATTGCGATTTTATGATTGCGATTGTATGCTGGTGACTGTATTATTGTGATTGTATGATTGTGATTGTATGATTGTGATTGTACGATTGTATTTGGGTGATTGTAATTGTATGATTGCGATTGTATGATTGTGATTGTATGATTGTGATTGTGTGATTGCGATTGTATGATTGCGATTGTATGATTTTGATTGTATGAGTGTGATTGTATGATCGTGATTGTATGACTGTGATTGTATGACTGTGATTGTATGATTGTGATTGTATGATTGTGATTGTAAAATTGTGATTGTATGACTGTGATTGTATGATTGTGATTGTATGATTGTGATTGTATGATTGTGATTGTATGATTGTGATTGTATGATTGTGATGGTATGATTGTGATTGTATGATTGCGATCGTATGATTGTGATTGTATGATTATGATTGTATTTTTGTGATTGTATGATTGTGATTGTATGATTGTGATTGTATGATTGTGATTGTATGATTGTGATTGTATGATTGTGATTGTATGATTGCGATTGTATGAATGCGATTGTGTGATTGTGATTGTATGATTGCGATTGTATGATTGTGATTGTATGATTGTGATTGTATGATTGCGACTGTATGATTGTGACTGTATGATTGTGATTGTGTGATTGCGATTGTATTATTGTGATTGTATGATTGTGATAGTATGGTTGTGATTGTATGATTGTGATTGTATGATTGCGATTGTATGATTGTAATTGTATGATTGTGATTGTATGATTGTGATTGTATGATTGTGATTGTATGATTGTGATAGTATGATTGTGATTGTAAGATTGTGATTGTATGACTGTGATTGTATGATTGTGATTGTATGATTGTGATTGTATAATTATGATTGTATGATTGTGATTGTATGATTATGATTGTACGGTTGTGTTTGTATGATTGGGATGGTATGATTGTGATAGTATGATTGTGATTGCATGATTGTGATTGCATGATTGTGATTGTATGATTGTGATAGTATGATTGTGATTGTATGATTGTGAATGTATGATTGTGATTGTATGATTGTGATTGTATGATTGTGATAGTATGGTTGTGATTGTATGATTGTGATTGTATGATCGTGATTGTATTGTTGTGATTGTATGATTGTGATTGTATGATTCCGATTGTATGATTGTGATTGTATGATTGTGATTGTATGATTGTGATTGTGTGATTGTATTTGGGATATTGTAATTGTATGATTGCGATTTTATGATTGCGATTGTATGCTGGTGACTGTATTATTGTGATTGTATGATTGTGATTGTATGATTGTGATTGTACGATTGTATTTGGGTGATTGTAATTGTATGATTGCGATTGTATGATTGTGATTGTATGATTGTGATTGTGTGATTGCGATTGTATGATTGCGATTGTATGATTTTGATTGTATGAGTGTGATTGTATGATCGTGATTGTATGACTGTGATTGTATGACTGTGATTGTATGATTGTGATTGTATGATTGTGATTGTAAAATTGTGATTGTATGACTGTGATTGTATGATTGTGATTGTATGATTGTGATTGTATGATTGTGATTGTATGATTGTGATTGTATGATTGTGATGGTATGATTGTGATTGTATGATTGCGATCGTATGATTGTGATTGTATGATTATGATTGTATTTTTGTGATTGTATGATTGTGATTGTATGATTGTGATTGTATGATTGTGATTGTATGATTGTGATTGTATGATTGTGATTGTATGATTGCGATTGTATGAATGCGATTGTGTGATTGTGATTGTATGATTGCGATTGTATGATTGTGATTGTATGATTGTGATTGTATGATTGCGACTGTATGATTGTGACTGTATGATTGTGATTGTGTGATTGCGATTGTATGATTGCGATTGTATGATTGCGATTGTATGATTGCGATTGTATGATTGGGATTGTATGATTGTGATTGTATGATTGTGATAGTATGATTGTGATTGTATGACTGTGATTGTATGTCTGTGATTGTATGATTGTGATTGTATGATTGTGATTGTATGATTGTGATTGTATGATTGTGATTGTATGATTGTGATTGTATGATTGTGATTGTATGATTGCGATTGTATGAATGCGATTGTATGATTGTGATTGTATGATTGCGATTGTATGATTGTGATTGTATGATTGTGATTGTATGATTGTGACTGTATGATTGTGATTGTATGATTGTGATTGTGTGATTGCGATTGTATGATTGCGATTTTATGATTGCGATTGTATGATTGCGATTGTATGATTCTGATTGTATGATTGTGATTGTATGATTGTGATAGTATGATTGTGATTGTATGATTGTGATTGTATGATTGTCATTGTCTGTTTATGATTGTATGATTGTGATTGTATGATTGTGCTTGTATGATTGTGATTGTATGATTGTGATTGTATGATTGTGATAGTATGGTTGTGATTGTATGATTGTGATTGTATGATCGTGATTGTATTGTTGTGATTGTATGATTGTGATTGTATGATTGTGATTGTATGATTGTGATTGTATGATTGTATTTGAGAGATTGTAGTTGTATGATTGCGATTGTATGAATGTGATTGTATGATTGTGATGTATGATTGTAATTGTATGATTATGATTGTATGATTGTGATTGTATGATTGTGATGGTATGATTGTGATTGTATGATTGCGATCGTATGATTGTGATTGTATGATTATGATTGTATGATTGTGATTGTATGTTTGCGATTGTATCATTGTGATTGTATAATTATGATTGTATTTTTGTGATTGTATGATTGTGATTGTATGATTGTGATTGTATGATTGTGATTGTATGATTGTGATTGTATGATTGTGATTGTATGATTGTGATTGTATGATTGCGATTGTATGAATGCGATTGTATGATTGTGATTGTATGATTGCGATTGTATGATTGCGATTGTATGATTGCGATTGTATGATTGCGATTGCATGATTGCGATTGTATGATTGCGATTGTATGATTGTGATAGTATGATTGTGATTGTATGACTGTGATTGTATGTCTGTGATTGTATGATTGTGATTGTATGATTGTGATTGTAAGATTGTGATTGTATGACTGTGATTGTATGTCTGTGATTGTATGATTGTGATTGTATGATTGTGATTGTAAGATTGTGATTGTATGACTGTGATTGTATGACTGTGATTGTATGATTGTGATTGTATGATTGTGATTGTATGATTGTGATTGTATGATTGTGATTGTATGATTGTGATTGTATGATTGTATTTGGGAGATTGTAGTTGTATGATTTCGATTGTATGATTGTGATTTTATGATTGTGATGTATGATTGTAATTGTATTATTATGATTGTATGATTCTGATTGTATGATTGTGATGGTATGATTGTGATTGTATGATTGCGATCGTATGATTGTGATTGTATGATTATGATTGTATGATTGTGATTGTATGATTGCGATTGTATGATTGTGATTGTATGATTATGATTGTATGATTGTGATTGTATGATTGTGATTGTATGATTGTGATTGTATGATTGTGATTGTATGATTATGATTGTATGATTGTGATTGTATGATTGCGATTGTATGATTGTGATTGTATGATTATGATTCTATTTTTGTGATTGTATGATTGTGATTGTATGATTGCGATTGTATTATTGTGATTGTATGATTGTGATAGTATGGTTGTGATTGTATGATTGTGATTGTATGATTGCGATTGTATGATTGTAATTGTATGATTGTGATTGTATGATTGTGATTGTATGATTGTGATTGTATGATTGTGATAGTATGATTGTGATTGTAAGATTGTGATTGTATGACTGTGATTGTATGATTGTGATTGTATGATTGTGATTGTATAATTATGATTGTATGATTGTGATTGTATGATTATGATTGTACGGTTGTGTTTGTATGATTGGGATGGTATGATTGTGATAGTATGATTGTGATTGCATGATTGTGATTGCATGATTGTGATTGTATGATTGTGATAGTATGATTGTGATTGTATGATTGTGAATGTATGATTGTGATTGTATGATTGTGATTGTATGATTGTGATAGTATGGTTGTGATTGTATGATTGTGATTGTATGATCGTGATTGTATTGTTGTGATTGTATGATTGTGATTGTATGATTCCGATTGTATGATTGTGATTGTATGATTGTGATTGTGTGATTGTATTTGGGAGATTGTAATTGTATGATTGCGATTTTATGATTGCGATTGTATGCTGGTGACTGTATTATTGTGATTGTATGATTGTGATTGTATGATTGTGATTGTACGATTGTATTTGGGTGATTGTAATTGTATGATTGCGATTGTATGATTGTGATTGTATGATTGTGATTGTGTGATTGCGATTGTATGATTGCGATTGTATGATTTTGATTGTATGAGTGTGATTGTATGATCGTGATTGTATGACTGTGATTGTATGACTGTGATTGTATGATTGTGATTGTATGATTGTGATTGTAAAATTGTGATTGTATGACTGTGATTGTATGATTGTGATTGTATGATTGTGATTGTATGATTGTGATTGTATGATTGTGATTGTATGATTGTGATGGTATGATTGTGATTGTATGATTGCGATCGTATGATTGTGATTGTATGATTATGATTGTATTTTTGTGATTGTATGATTGTGATTGTATGATTGTGATTGTATGATTGTGATTGTATGATTGTGATTGTATGATTGCGATTGTATGAATGCGATTGTGTGATTGTGATTGTATGATTGCGATTGTATGATTGTGATTGTATGATTGTGATTGTATGATTGCGACTGTATGATTGTGACTGTATGATTGTGATTGTGTGATTGCGATTGTATTATTGTGATTGTATGATTGTGATAGTATGGTTGTGATTGTATGATTGTGATTGTATGATTGCGATTGTATGATTGTAATTGTATGATTGTGATTGTATGATTGTGATTGTATGATTGTGATTGTATGATTGTGATAGTATGATTGTGATTGTAAGATTGTGATTGTATGACTGTGATTGTATGATTGTGATTGTATGATTGTGATTGTATAATTATGATTGTATGATTGTGATTGTATGATTATGATTGTACGGTTGTGTTTGTATGATTGGGATGGTATGATTGTGATAGTATGATTGTGATTGCATGATTGTGATTGCATGATTGTGATTGTATGATTGTGATAGTATGATTGTGATTGTATGATTGTGAATGTATGATTGTGATTGTATGATTGTGATTGTATGATTGTGATAGTATGGTTGTGATTGTATGATTGTGATTGTATGATCGTGATTGTATTGTTGTGATTGTATGATTGTGATTGTATGATTCCGATTGTATGATTGTGATTGTATGATTGTGATTGTGTGATTGTATTTGGGATATTGGAATTGTATGATTGCGATTTTATGATTGCGATTGTATGCTGGTGACTGTATTATTGTGATTGTATGATTGTGATTGTATGATTGTGATTGTACGATTGTATTTGGGTGATTGTAATTGTATGATTGCGATTGTATGATTGTGATTGTATGATTGTGATTGTGTGATTGCGATTGTATGATTGCGATTGTATGATTTTGATTGTATGAGTGTGATTGTATGATCGTGATTGTATGACTGTGATTGTATGACTGTGATTGTATGATTGTGATTGTATGATTGTGATTGTAAAATTGTGATTGTATGACTGTGATTGTATGATTGTGATTGTATGATTGTGATTGTATGATTGTGATTGTATGATTGTGATTGTATGATTGTGATGGTATGATTGTGATTGTATGATTGCGATCGTATGATTGTGATTGTATGATTATGATTGTATTTTTGTGATTGTATGATTGTGATTGTATGATTGTGATTGTATGATTGTGATTGTATGATTGTGATTGTATGATTGTGATTGTATGATTGCGATTGTATGAATGCGATTGTGTGATTGTGATTGTATGATTGCGATTGTATGATTGTGATTGTATGATTGTGATTGTATGATTGCGACTGTATGATTGTGACTGTATGATTGTGATTGTGTGATTGCGATTGTATGATTGCGATTGTATGATTGCGATTGTATGATTGCGATTGTATGATTGTGATTGTATGATTGTGATTGTATGATTGTGATAGTATGATTGTGATTGTATGACTGTGATTGTATGTCTGTGATTGTATGATTGTGATTGTATGATTGTGATTGTAAGATTGTGATTGTATGATTGTGATTGTATGATTGTGATTGTATGATTGTGATTGTATGATTGTGATTGTATGATTGTATTTGGGAGATTGTAGTTGTATGATTTCGATTGTATGATTGTGATTTTATGATTGTGATGTATGATTGTAATTGTATTATTATGATTGTATGATTCTGATTGTATGATTGTGATGGTATGATTGTGATTGTATGATTGCGATCGTATGATTGTGATTGTATGATTATGATTGTATGATTGTGATTGTATGATTGCGATTGTATGATTGTGATTGTATGATTATGATTGTATGATTGTGATTGTATGATTGTGATTGTATGATTGTGATTGTATGATTGTGATTGTATGATTATGATTGTATGATTGTGATTGTATGATTGCGATTGTATGATTGTGATTGTATGATTATGATTCTATTTTTGTGATTGTATGATTGTGATTGTATGATTGCGATTGTATTATTGTGATTGTATGATTGTGATAGTATGGTTGTGATTGTATGATTGTGATTGTATGATTGCGATTGTATGATTGTGATTGTATGATTGTGATAGTATGATTGTGATTGTATGATTGTGATTGTATGATCGTGATTGTATTGTTGTGATTGTATGATTGTGATTGTATGATTCCGATTGTATGATTGTGATTGTATGATTGTGATTGTGTGATTGTATTTGGGAGATTGTAATTGTATGATTGCGATTTTATGATTGCGATTGTATGCTGGTGACTGTATTATTGTGATTGTATGATTGTGATTGTATGATTGTGATTGTACGATTGTATTTGGGTGATTGTAATTGTATGATTGCGATTGTATGATTGTGATTGTATGATTGTGATTGTGTGATTGCGATTGTATGATTGCGATTGTATGATTTTGATTGTATGAGTGTGATTGTATGATCGTGATTGTATGACTGTGATTGTATGACTGTGATTGTATGATTGTGATTGTATGATTGTGATTGTAAAATTGTGATTGTATGACTGTGATTGTATGATTGTGATTGTATGATTGTGATTGTATGATTGTGATTGTATGATTGTGATTGTATGATTGTGATGGTATGATTGTGATTGTATGATTGCGATCGTATGATTGTGATTGTATGATTATGATTGTATGATTGTGATTGTATGATTGCGATTGTATCATTGTGATTGTATGATTATGATTGTATTTTTGTGATTGTATGATTGTGATTGTATGATTGTGATTGTATGATTGTGATTGTATGATTGTGATTGTATGATTGTGATTGTATGATTGTGATTGTATGATTGCGATTGTATGAATGCGATTGTGTGATTGTGATTGTATGATTGCGATTGTATGATTGTGATTGTATGATTGTGATTGTATGATTGCGACTGTATGATTGTGACTGTATGATTGTGATTGTGTGATTGCGATTGTATGATTGCGATTGTATGATTGCGATTGTATGATTGCGATTGTATGATTGTGATTGTATGATTGTGATTGTATGATTGTGATAGTATGATTGTGATTGTATGACTGTGATTGTATGTCTGTCATTGTATTATTGTGATTGTATGATTGTGATTGTAAGATTGTGATTGTATGACTGTGATTGTATGAATGTGATTGTATGATTGTGATTGTATGATTGTGATTGTATGATTGTGATAGTATGATTGTGATTGTATGATTGTGATTGTATGATTGTGATTGTATGATTGTGATTGTATGATTGTATTTGGGAGATTGTAGTTGTATGATTTCGGTTGTATGATTGTGATTGTATGATTGTGATGTATGATTGTAATTGTCTGATTATGATTGTATGATTCTGATTGTATGATTGTGATGGTATGATTGTGATTGTGCGATTGTGATTGTACGATTGTGATTGTATGATTGTGATTGTATGATTACGATTGAATGATTGTGATTGCAAGATTGTAATTGTATGATTATGATTGTATGATTGTGATTGTGCGATTGTGATTGTACGATTGTGATTGTATGATTGTGATTGTATGATTGTGATTGTAAGATTGTGATTGTATGACTGTGATTGTATGATTCTGATTGTATGATTGTGATGGTATGATTGTGATTGTGCGATTGTGATTGTACGATTGTGATTGTATGATTGTGATTGTATGATTATGATTGAATGATTGTGATTGCAAGATTGTAATTGTATGATTGTGATTGTATGATTGTGATTGTATGATTGTGATTGTATGATTGTGATTGTATGATTGTGATTGTATGATTGTGATTGTATGATTGTGATTGTATGATTGTGATAGTATGATTGTGATTGTAAGATTGTGATTGTATGACTGTGATTGTATGATTGTGATTGTGCGATTGTGATTGTACGATTGTGATTGTACGATTGTGATTGTAGGATTGTGATTGTAGGATTGTGATTGTATGATTATGATTGAATGATTGTGATTGCATGATTGTGACTCTGTGATTGTGATTGCATGATTTTGAATGTATGATTGTGATTGTATGATTGTGATTGTATGATTGTGATAGTATGATTGTGATTGTAAGATTGTGATTGTATGACTGTGATTGTATGATTGTGATTGTATGATTGTGATTGTATGATTATGATTGTATGATTATGATTGTATGATTGTGATTGTATGATTGTATTTGGGAGATTGTATTTTGGAGATTGTAATTGTAGGATTGCGATTGTATGATTGTGATTGTGTGATTGTGATTGTATGATTGTAATTGTATGATTGTGATTGTATGATTGTGATTGTATGATTGCGATTGTATGATTGCGATTGTATGATTGTGATTGTATGATTGTGATTGTATGATTATGATTGTATGGTTGTGACTGTATGATTGTGATGGTATGATTGCAATTTTATGATTGCGATAGTATGATTGTGATTGTATGATTGTGATTGTATGATTGTGACTGTATGATTGTGGTTGTATGATTGTGATTGTGTGATTGCGATTGTATGATTGCGATTGTATGATTGTGATTGTATGAGTGTGATTGTATGATTGTGATAGTATGATTGTGATTGTATGACTGTGATTGTATGACTGTGATTGTATGATTGTGATTGTATGATTGTGATTGTAAGATTGTGATTGTATGACTGTGATTGTATGATTGTGATTGTATGATTGTGATTGTATGATTGTGATTGTATGATTGTGATTGTATGCTTGCGATTGTATGATTGTGATTGTATGATTGTGATTGTATGATTGTGATTGTATGATTGTGATTGTGTGATTGTGATTGTATGATTGTGATCTTATGATTGTGATTGTATGATTGCGATTGTATGATTGTAATTGTATGATTGTGATGGTATGATTGTGATTGTATGATTGCGATAGTATGATTGTGATTGTATGATTGTGATTGTATGATTATGATTGTATGATTGTGATTGTATGATTGTGATTGTATGATTGCGATTGTATGATTGCGATTGTATGATTGCGATTGTATGATTGCGATTGTATGATTGCGATTGTATGATTGTGATTGTATGATTGTGACAGTATGATAGTGATTGTATGACTGTGATTGTATGACTGTGATTGTATGATTGTGATTGCATGATTGTGATTGTATGATTGTGATTGTATGATTGTGATTGTATGATTGTGATTGTATGATTGTGATGGTATGATTGTGATTGTATGATTGCGATAGTATGATTGTGATTGTATGATTGTGATTGTATGATTGTGATTGTATGATTGTGATTGTATGATTGTGACTGGAAGATTGTGATTGTATGATTGTGATTGTGTGATTGTGATTGTATGATTGCGATTGTATGATTGCGATTGTATGATTGTGATTGTATGATTGTGACAGTATGATAGTGATTGTATGACTGTGATTGTATGACTGTGATTGTATGATTGTGATTGCATGATTGTGATTGTATGATTGTGATTGTCTGATTGTGGTTCTATGATTGTGATTGTATGATTGTGATTGTATGATTGTGATTGTATGATTGTCATTGTCTGATTACGATTGTATGATTGTGATTGTATGATTGTGATTGTATGATTGTGATAGTATGATTGTGATTGTATGATTGTGATTGTATGATTGTGATTGTATGATTGTGGTTGTATGATTGTATTTGGGAGATTGTAATTGTATGATTGCGATTGTATGATTGTGATTGTATGATTGTGATTGTATGATTGTGATTGTATGCTTGCGATTGTATGATTGTGATTGTATGATTGTGATGGTATGATTTTGATTGTATGATTGTGATTGTATGATTGTGATTGTCTGATTGTGGTTCTATGATTGTGATTGTATGATTGTGATTGTATGATTGTGATTGTATGATTGTCATTGTCTGATTATGATTGTATGATTGTGATTGCATGATTGTGATTGTATGATTGTGATAGTATGATTGTGATTGTATGATTGTGATTGTATGATCGTGGTTGTACGATTGTATTTGGGATATTGTAATTGTATGATTGCGATTGTATGATTGTGATTGTATGATGGTGATCGTATGATTGTGATTGTATGCTTGCGATTGTATGATTGTGATTGTATGATTCTGATTGTATGATTGTGATTGTATGATTGTGATTGTGTGATTGTAATAGTATGATTGTGATTGTAAGATTGTGATTGTATGACTGTGATTGTATGATTGTGATTGTATGATTGTGATTGTATGATTGTATTTGGGAGATTGTAATTGTATGATTGCGATGGTATGATTGTGATTGTATGATTGTGATTGTATGCTTGCGATTGTATGATTGTGATAGTATGATTGTGATTGTATGATTGTGATTGTATGATTGTGATTGTATGATTGTGATTGTATGATTGTGATTGTATGACTGTGATCGTATGACTGTGATTGTATGATTGTGATTGTACGATTGTGATTGTATGATTGTGATTGTCTGATTGTGGTTCTATGATTGTGATTGTATGATTGTGATTGTATGATTGTGATTCTATGATTGTGATTGTATGATTGTGATTGTATGATTGTGATTGTATGATTGTGGTTGTGTGATTGTGATTGTATGATTGTGATCTTATGATTGTGATTGTATGATTGTGATTGTATGATTGTAATTGTATGATTGTGATGGTATGATTGTGATTGTATGAATGCGATAGTATGATTGTGATTGTATGATTGTGATTGTATGATTATGATTGTATGATTGTGATTGTATGATTGTGACTGGAAGATTGTGATTGTATGATTTTGATTGTATGATTGTGATAGTATGATTGCGATTGTATGATTTTGATTGTATGATAGTGATTGTATGATTGTGATTGTATGATTGTAATTGTATGATTGTGATTGTAAGATGGTATTTGTATGTTTGTGATTGTATAGTCGTAATTGTATGATTGTGATCGTATGATTGTGATTGTATGATTGTGATTGAATGATTGTGAGTGTATGATTGTGATTGTATGATTATGATTGTATGATTGTAATTGTATGATTGGGATTGTATGATTGTGATTGTATGATTGTGATTGTATGATTGTGATTGTATGATTGTGATTGTATGATTATGATTGTATGATTGTGATTGCATGATTGTGATTGTATGATTGTGATAGTACGATTGTGATTGTATGATTGTGTTTGTATGATTGTATTTGGGAGATTGTAATTGTATGATTGCGATTGTATGATTGTGATTGTATGATTGTGATTGTATGATTGTGATTGTATGATTGCGATTGTATGATTGCGATTGTATGATTGCGATTGTATGATTGTGATTGTATGATTATGATTGTATGATTGTGATTGTATGATTATGATTGTATGGTTGTGATTGTATGATTGTGATGGTATGATTGTGATTGTATGATTGCGATAGTATGATTGTGATTGTATGATTGTGATTGTATGATTGTGATTGTATGATTGTGATTGTATGATTGTGATAGTATGATTGTGATTGTATGACTGTGATTGTATGACTGTGATTGTATGATTGTGATTGTATGATTGTGATTGTCTGATTGTGGTTGTATGATTGTGATTGTATGATTGCGATGGTATGATTGTGATAGTATCATTGTGATTTTATGATTGTGACTGTATGATTGTGATTGTATGATTGTGATTGTATGATTGTGATTGTATGATTGTGATTGTATGATTGTGATTGTATGATTGTGATTGTATGATTGTGATTGTATGATTGTGATTGTCTGATTGTGGTTGTATGATTGTGAATGTACGATTGTGATTGTATGATTGTGATTGTATGATTATGATTGTATGATTGTGATAGTATGATTGTGATTGTATGATTGTGATTGTATGATTGTGATTGTATGATTGTGTTTGTATGATTCTGATTGTATGATTGTATTTGGGAGATTGTATTTTGGAGATTGTAATTGTATGATTGTGATTCTATGATTGGGATTGTATGATTGTGATTGAATGATTGTGATTGTATGATTGTGATTGTATGATTGTGATTGTATGATTGTGATTGTATGATTGTGATTGTATGATTGTGATTGTATGATTCTGACTGTATGATTGCGATGGTATGATTGTGATAGTATCATTGTGATTTTATGATTGTGACTGTATGACAGTGATTGTATGATTGTGATTGTATGATTGTGATTGTATGATTGTGATTGTATGATTGTGATTGTGTGATTGTGATTGTATGATTGTGATTGTATGATTGTGATTGTATGATTGTGATTGTATGATTGTGATTGTATGATTGTATTTGGGAGATTGTAATTGTATGATTGCGATTGTATGATTGTGATTGTATGAGTGCGATTGTATGAATGCGATTGTATGATTGTGATTGCATGATTGTGATTGTATGATTGTGATTGTATGATATTGATTGTATGATTGTGATTGTATGATTGTGATTGTATGATTGTGATTGTATGATTGTGATTGTCTGATTGTGGTTGTATGATTGTGAATGTATGATTGTGATTGTATGATTGTGATTGTATGATTGTGATTGTCTGATTGTGGTTTTATGATTGTGAATGTATGATTGTGATTGTATGATTGTGATTGTATGATTGTGATTGTATGATTGTCATTGTATGATTATGACTGTATGATTGTGATTGCATGATTGTGATTGTATGATTGTGATTGTATGATTGTGATTGTATGATTGTGATTGTATGCTTGCGATTGTATGATTGTGATTGTATGATTCTGATTGTATGATTGTGATTGTATGATTGTGATTGTGTGATTGTGATAGTATGATTGTGATTGTAAGATTGTGATTGTATGACTGTGATTGTATGATTGTGATTGTATGATTGTGATTGTATGATTATGATTGTATGATTGTGATAGTATGATTGTGATTGTATGATTGTGATTGTATGATTGTGATTGTATGGTTGTGATTGTATGATTCTGATTGTATGATTGTATTTGGGATATTGTATTTTGGAGATTGTAATTGTATGATTGCGATTGTATGATTGTGATTGTATGATTGTGATTGTATGATTGTGATTGTATGATTGTGATTGTATGATTGTGATTGTGTGATTGTAATTGTATGATTATGATTGTATGATTGCGATTGTATGATGGTGATGGTATGATTGTGATTGTCTGATTGTGAATGTATGATTGTGATTGTATGATTGTGATTGTATGATTGTGATTGTATGATTGTCATTGTATGATTATGATTGTATGATTGTGATTGCATGATTGTGATTGTATGATTGTGATTGTATGATTGTGATTGTATGATTGTGATTGTATGACTGTGATTGTGTGATTGTGATAGTACGATTGTGATTGTAAGATTGTGATTGTATGACTGTGATTGTACGATTGTGATTGTATGTCTGTGATTGTATGATTATGATTGCATGATTGTGATAGTATGATTGTGATTGTATGATTGCGATTGTATGATTGCGATTGTATGATTGTGATTGTATGATTCTGATTGTATGATTGTATTTGGGAGATTGTATTTTGGAGATTGTAATTGTATGATTGCGATTGTATGATTGTGATTGTCTGATTATGCTTGTATGATTGTGATTGCATGATTGTGATTGTATGATTGTGATTGTATGATTCTGATTGTATGATTGTATTTGGGATATTGTATTTTGGAGATTGTAATTGTATGATTGCGATTGTATGATTGTGATTGTATGATTGTGATTGTATGATTGTGATTGTATGATTGTAATTGTCTGATTATGGTTGTATGATTGTGGTTGCATGATTGTGATTGTATGATTGTGATAGTATGATTGTGATTGTATGATTGTGATTGTATGCTTGCGATTGTATGATTGTGATAGTATGATTGTGATTGTATGATTGTGATTGTATGATTGTGATTGTATGATTGTGATTGTATGATTGTGATTGTATGATTGTGATTGTATGATTTTGATTGTATGATTGTGATAGTATGATTGCGATTGTATGATTTTGATTGTATGATAGTGATTGTATGATTGTGATTGTATGATTGTAATTGTATGATTGTGATGGTATGATTGTGATTGTATGATTGCGGTAGTATGATTGTGATTGTTTGATTGTGATTGTATGATTGTGATTGTATGATTGTGATTGTATGATTGTGATTGTATGATTGTGATTGTATGATTGCGATTGTATGATTGCGATTGTATGATTGTGATTGCACGATTGTGATTGTATGATTGTGATTGTATGATTTTGATTGTATGATTGTGATTGTATGATTGTGATTGTATGATTGTGATTGTATGATTGTGATTGTAAGATGGTATTTGTATGATTGTGATTGTATAGTAGTAATTGTATGATTGTGATCGTATGATTGTGATTGTATGATTGTGATTGAATGATTGTGAGTGTATGATTGTGATTGTATGATTATGATTGTATGATTGTAATTGTATGATTGGGATTGTATGATTGTGATTGTATGATTGTGATTGTATGATTATGATTGTATGATTGTGATTGCATGATTGTGATTGTATGATTGTGATAGTACGATTGTGATTGTATGATTGTGTTTGTATGATTGTATTTGGGAGATTGTAATTGTATGATTGCGATGGTATGATTGTGATTGTATGATTGTGATTGTATGCTTGCGATTGTATGATTGTGATAGTATGATTGTGATTGTATGATTGTGATTGTATGATTGTGATTGTATGATTGCGATTGTATGATTGCGATTGTATGATTGTCATTGTCTGATTACGATTGTATGATTGTGATTGTATGATTGCGATTGTATGATTGCGATTGTATGATTGCGATTGTATGATTGTGATTGTATGATTATGATTGTATGATGGTGATTGTATGATTATGATTGTATGGTTGTGATTGTATGATTGTGATGGTATGATTGTGATTGTATGATTGCGATAGTATGATTGTGATTGTATGATTGTGATTGTATGATTGTGACTGGAAGATTGTGATTGTATGATTGTGATTGTGTGATTGTGATTGTATGATTGCGATTGTATGATTGCGATTGTATGATTGTGATTGTATGATTGTGATAGTATGATAGTGATTGTATGACTGTGATTGTATGACTGTGATTGTATGATTGTGATTGCATGATTATGATTGTATGATTGTGATTGTCTGATTGTGGTTCTATGATTGTGATTGTATGATTGTGATTGTATGATTGTCATTGTCTGATTACGATTGTATGATTGTGATTGCATGATTGTGATTGTATGATTGTGATAGTATGATTGTGATTGTATGATTGTGATTGTATGATTGTGGTTGTATGATTGTATTTGGGAGATTGTAATTGTATGATTGCGATTGTATGATTGTGATTGTATGATTGTGATTGTATGATTGTGATTGTATGCTTGCGATTGTATGATTGTGATTGTATGATTGTGATTGTCTGATTGTGGTTCTATGATTGTGGTTGTATGATTGTATTTGGGAGATTGTAATTGTATGATTGCGATTGTATGATTGTGATTGTATGATTGTGATTGTATGATTGGGATTGTATGATTGTGATTTTATGATTATGATTGTATGATTGTGATTGTATGCTTGCGATGGTATGATTGTGATAGTATCATTGTGATTTTATGATTGTGACTGTATGACAGTGATTGTATGATTGTGATTGTATGATTGTGATTGTATGATTGTGATTGTATGATTGTAATTGTATGATTGTGATTGTATGGTTGTGATTGTATGATTCTGATTGTATGATTGCGATGGTATGATTGTGATAATATCATTGTGATTTTATGATTGTGACTGTATGATTGTGATTGTATGATTGTGATTGTATGATTGTGATTGTATGATTGTGATTGTATGATTGTGATTGTATGATTGTGATTGTATGATTGTGATTGTATGATTGTGATTGTATGATTGTGATTGTATGATTGTGATTGTATGATTGTGATTGTATGATTGTGATTGTATGATTGTGATTGTATGATTGTGATTGTATGATTGTATTTGGGAGATTGTAATTGTATGATTGCGATTGTATGATTGTGATTGTATGAGTGCGATTGTATGAATGCGATTGTATGATTGTGATTGCATGATTGTGATTGTATGATTGTGATTGTATGATATTGATTGTATGATTGTGATTGTATGATTGTGATTGTATGATTGTGATTGTATGATTGTGATTGTCTGATTGTGGTTGTATGATTGTGAATGTATGATTGTGATTGTATGATTGTGATTGTATGATTGTGATTGTCTGATTGTGGTTTTATGATTGTGAATGTATGATTGTGATTGTATGATTGTGATTGTATGATTGTGATTGTATGATTGTCATTGTATGATTATGACTGTATGATTGTGATTGCATGATTGTGATTTTATGATTGTGATTGTATGATTGTGATTGTATGATTGTGATTGTATGATTGTGATTGTGTGATTGTGATAGTATGATTGTGATTGTAAGATTGTGATTGTATGACTGTGATTGTACGATTGTGATTGTATGATTGTGATTGTATGATTATGATTGTATGATTGTGATAGTATGATTGTGATTGTATGATTGTGATTGTATGATTGTGATTGTATGATTGTGATTGTATGATTCTGATTGTATGATTGTATTTGGGAGATTGTATTTTGGAGATTGTAATTGTATGATTGCGATTGTATGATTGTGATTGTATGATTGTGATTGTATGATTGTGATTGTATGATTGTGATTGTATGATTGTGATTGTATGATTAGAATTGTATGATTATGATTGTATGATTGTGACTGTATGATGGTGATGGTACGATTGTGATTGTATGATTGCGATAGTACGATTGTGATTGTATGATTGTGATTGTAATATTGTGATTGTATGATTGCGATTGTATGAGTGTGAATGTATGATTATGATTGTATGATTGTGATTGTATGATTCTGATTGTATGGTTGTGATTGTATGATTGTGATGGTATGATTGTGATCGTATGATTGCGATAGTATGATTGTGACTGTATGATTGCGATTGTATGATTGTGATTGTGTGATTGTGATTGTATGATTGCGATTGTATGATTGTGATTGTATGATTGTGATTGTATGATTGTGATAGTATGATTGTGATTGTATGACTCTGATCGTATGACTGTGATTGTATGATTGTGATTGTACGATTGTGATTGTATGATTGTGATTGTCTGATTGAGGTTCTATGATTGTGATTGTATGATTGTGATTGTATGATTGTGATTGTATGATTGTGATTGTATGATTGTGATTGTATGATTGTGATTGTATGATTGTGATTGTATGATTGTGATTGTATGATTGTGATTGTATGATTGTAATTGTCTGATTATGGTTGTATGATTGTGGTTGCATGATTGTGATTGTATGATTGCGATTGTATGATTGTGATAGTATGATTGTGATTGTATGACTGTGATTGTATGTCTGTGATTGTATGATTGTGATTGTATGATTGTGATTGTAAGATTGTGATTGTATGACTGTGATTGTATGTCTGTGATTGTATGATTGTGATTGTATGATTGTGATTGTAAGATTGTGATTGTATGACTGTGATTGTATGACTGTGATTGTATGATTGTGATTGTATGATTGTGATTGTATGATTGTGATTGTATGATTGTGATTGTATGATTGTGATTGTATGATTGTATTTGGGAGATTGTAGTTCTTTGATTTCGATTGTATGATTGTGATTTTATGATTGTGATGTATGATTGTAATTGTATTATTATGATTGTATGATTCTGATTGTATGATTGTGATGGTATGATTGTGATTGTATGATTGCGATCGTATGATTGTGATTGTATGATTATGATTGTATGATTGTGATTGTATGATTGCGATTGTATGATTGTGATTGTATGATTATGATTGTATGATTGTGATTGTATGATTGTGATTGTATGATTGTGATTGTATGATTGTGATTGTATGATTATGATTGTATGATTGTGATTGTATGATTGCGATTGTATGATTGTGATTGTATGATTATGATTCTATTTTTGTGATTGTATGATTGTGATTGTATGATTGCGATTGTATTATTGTGATTGTATGGTTGTGATAGTATGGTTGTGATTGTATGATTGTGATTGTATGATTGCGATTGTATGATTGTAATTGTATGATTGTGATTGTATGATTGTGATTGTATGATTGTGATTGTATGATTGTGATAGTATGATTGTGATTGTAAGATTGTGATTGTATGACTGTGATTGTATGATTGTGATTGTATGATTGTGATTGTATAATTATGATTGTATGATTGTGATTGTATGATTATGATTGTACGGTTGTGTTTGTATGATTGGGATGGTATGATTGTGATAGTATGATTGTGATTGCATGATTGTGATTGCATGATTGTGATTGTATGATTGTGATAGTATGATTGTGATTGTATGATTGTGAATGTATGATTGTGATTGTATGATTGTGATTGTATGATTGTGATAGTATGGTTGTGATTGTATGATTGTGATTGTATGATCGTGATTGTATTGTTGTGATTGTATGATTGTGATTGTATGATTCCGATTGTATGATTGTGATTGTATGATTGTGATTGTGTGATTGTATTTGGGAGATTGTAATTGTATGATTGCGATTTTATGATTGCGATTGTATGCTGGTGACTGTATTATTGTGATTGTATGATTGTGATTGTATGATTGTGATTGTACGATTGTATTTGGGTGATTGTAATTGTATGATTGCGATTGTATGATTGTGATTGTATGATTGTGATTGTGTGATTGCGATTGTATGATTGCGATTGTATGATTTTGATTGTATGAGTGTGATTGTATGATCGTGATTGTATGACTGTGATTGTATGACTGTGATTGTATGATTGTGATTGTATGATTGTGATTGTAAAATTGTGATTGTATGACTGTGATTGTATGATTGTGATTGTATGATTGTGATTGTATGATTGTGATTGTATGATTGTGATTGTATGATTGTGATGGTATGATTGTGATTGTATGATTGCGATCGTATGATTGTGATTGTATGATTATGATTGTATTTTTGTGATTGTATGATTGTGATTGTATGATTGTGATTGTATGATTGTGATTGTATGATTGTGATTGTATGATTGTGATTGTATGATTGTGATTGTATGATTGCGATTGTATGAATGCGATTGTGTGATTGTGATTGTATGATTGCGATTGTATGATTGTGATTGTATGATTGTGATTGTATGATTGCGACTGTATGATTGTGACTGTATGATTGTGATTGTGTGATTGCGATTGTATTATTGTGATTGTATGATTGTGATAGTATGGTTGTGATTGTATGATTGTGATTGTATGATTGCGATTGTATGATTGTAATTGTATGATTGTGATTGTATGATTGTGATTGTATGATTGTGATTGTATGATTGTGATAGTATGATTGTGATTGTAAGATTGTGATTGTATGACTGTGATTGTATGATTGTGATTGTATGATTGTGATTGTATAATTATGATTGTATGATTGTGATTGTATGATTATGATTGTACGGTTGTGTTTGTATGATTGGGATGGTATGATTGTGATAGTATGATTGTGATTGCATGATTGTGATTGCATGATTGTGATTGTATGATTGTGATAGTATGATTGTGATTGTATGATTGTGAATGTATGATTGTGATTGTATGATTGTGATTGTATGATTGTGATAGTATGGTTGTGATTGTATGATTGTGATTGTATGATCGTGATTGTATTGTTGTGATTGTATGATTGTGATTGTATGATTCCGATTGTATGATTGTGATTGTATGATTGTGATTGTGTGATTGTATTTGGGATATTGTAATTGTATGATTGCGATTTTATGATTGCGATTGTATGCTGGTGACTGTATTATTGTGATTGTATGATTGTGATTGTATGATTGTGATTGTACGATTGTATTTGGGTGATTGTAATTGTATGATTGCGATTGTATGATTGTGATTGTATGATTGTGATTGTGTGATTGCGATTGTATGATTGCGATTGTATGATTTTGATTGTATGAGTGTGATTGTATGATCGTGATTGTATGACTGTGATTGTATGACTGTGATTGTATGATTGTGATTGTATGATTGTGATTGTAAAATTGTGATTGTATGACTGTGATTGTATGATTGTGATTGTATGATTGTGATTGTATGATTGTGATTGTATGATTGTGATTGTATGATTGTGATGGTATGATTGTGATTGTATGATTGCGATCGTATGATTGTGATCGTATGATTATGATTGTATTTTTGTGATTGTATGATTGTGATTGTATGATTGTGATTGTATGATTGTGATTGTATGATTGTGATTGTATGATTGTGATTGTATGATTGCGATTGTATGAATGCGATTGTGTGATTGTGATTGTATGATTGCGATTGTATGATTGTGATTGTATGATTGTGATTGTATGATTGCGACTGTATGATTGTGACTGTATGATTGTGATTGTGTGATTGCGATTGTATGATTGCGATTGTATGATTGCGATTGTATGATTGCGATTGTATGATTGGGATTGTATGATTGTGATTGTATGATTGTGATAGTATGATTGTGATTGTATGACTGTGATTGTATGTCTGTGATTGTATGATTGTGATTGTATGATTGTGATTGTATGATTGTGATTGTATGATTGTGATTGTATGATTGTGATTGTATGATTGTGATTGTATGATTGCGATTGTATGAATGCGATTGTATGATTGTGATTGTATGATTGCGATTGTATCATTGTGATTGTATAATTGTGATTGTATTTTTGTGATTGTATGATTGTGATTGTATGATTGTGATTGTATGATTGTGATTGTATGATTGTGATTGTATGATTGTGATTGTATGATTGTGATTGTATGATTGCGATTGTATGAATGCGATTGTATGATTGTGATTGTATGATTGCGATTGTATGATTGCGATTGTATGATTGCGATTGTATGATTGCGATTGTATGATTGCGATTGTATGATTGCGATTGTATGATTGTGATAGTATGATTGTGATTGTATGACTGTGATTGTATGTCTGTGATTGTATGATTGTGATTGTATGATTGTGATTGTAAGATTGTGATTGTATGACTGTGATTGTATGTCTGTGATTGTATGATTGTGATTGTATGATTGTGATTGTAAGATTGTGATTGTATGACTGTGATTGTATGACTGTGATTGTATGATTGTGATTGTATGATTGTGATTGTATGATTGTGATTGTATGATTGTGATTGTATGATTGTGATTGTATGATTGTATTTGGGAGATTGTAGTTGTATGATTTCGATTGTATGATTGTGATTTTATGATTGTGATGTATGATTGTAATTGTATTATTATGATTGTATGATTCTGATTGTATGATTGTGATGGTATGATTGTGATTGTATGATTGCGATCGTATGATTGTGATTGTATGATTATGATTGTATGATTGTGATTGTATGATTGCGATTGTATGATTGTGATTGTATGATTATGATTGTATGATTGTGATTGTATGATTGTGATTGTATGATTGTGATTGTATGATTGTGATTGTATGATTATGATTGTATGATTGTGATTGTATGATTGCGATTGTATGATTGTGATTGTATGATTATGATTCTATTTTTGTGATTGTATGATTGTGATTGTATGATTGCGATTGTATTATTGTGATTGTATGATTGTGATAGTATGGTTGTGATTGTATGATTGTGATTGTATGATTGCGATTGTATGATTGTAATTGTATGATTGTGATTGTATGATTGTGATTGTATGATTGTGATTGTATGATTGTGATAGTATGATTGTGATTGTAAGATTGTGATTGTATGACTGTGATTGTATGATTGTGATTGTATGATTGTGATTGTATAATTATGATTGTATGATTGTGATTGTATGATTATGATTGTACGGTTGTGTTTGTATGATTGGGATGGTATGATTGTGATAGTATGATTGTGATTGCATGATTGTGATTGCATGATTGTGATTGTATGATTGTGATAGTATGATTGTGATTGTATGATTGTGAATGTATGATTGTGATTGTATGATTGTGATTGTATGATTGTGATAGTATGGTTGTGATTGTATGATTGTGATTGTATGATCGTGATTGTATTGTTGTGATTGTATGATTGTGATTGTATGATTCCGATTGTATGATTGTGATTGTATGATTGTGATTGTGTGATTGTATTTGGGAGATTGTAATTGTATGATTGCGATTTTATGATTGCGATTGTATGCTGGTGACTGTATTATTGTGATTGTATGATTGTGATTGTATGATTGTGATTGTACGATTGTATTTGGGTGATTGTAATTGTATGATTGCGATTGTATGATTGTGATTGTATGATTGTGATTGTGTGATTGCGATTGTATGATTGCGATTGTATGATTTTGATTGTATGAGTGTGATTGTATGATCGTGATTGTATGACTGTGATTGTATGACTGTGATTGTATGATTGTGATTGTATGATTGTGATTGTAAAATTGTGATTGTATGACTGTGATTGTATGATTGTGATTGTATGATTGTGATTGTATGATTGTGATTGTATGATTGTGATTGTATGATTGTGATGGTATGATTGTGATTGTATGATTGCGATCGTATGATTGTGATTGTATGATTATGATTGTATTTTTGTGATTGTATGATTGTGATTGTATGATTGTGATTGTATGATTGTGATTGTATGATTGTGATTGTATGATTGCGATTGTATGAATGCGATTGTGTGATTGTGATTGTATGATTGCGATTGTATGATTGTGATTGTATGATTGTGATTGTATGATTGCGACTGTATGATTGTGACTGTATGATTGTGATTGTGTGATTGCGATTGTATTATTGTGATTGTATGATTGTGATAGTATGGTTGTGATTGTATGATTGTGATTGTATGATTGCGATTGTATGATTGTAATTGTATGATTGTGATTGTATGATTGTGATTGTATGATTGTGATTGTATGATTGTGATAGTATGATTGTGATTGTAAGATTGTGATTGTATGACTGTGATTGTATGATTGTGATTGTATGATTGTGATTGTATAATTATGATTGTATGATTGTGATTGTATGATTATGATTGTACGGTTGTGTTTGTATGATTGGGATGGTATGATTGTGATAGTATGATTGTGATTGCATGATTGTGATTGCATGATTGTGATTGTATGATTGTGATAGTACGATTGTGATTGTATGATTGTGAATGTATGATTGTGATTGTATGATTGTGATTGTATGATTGTGATAGTATGGTTGTGATTGTATGATTGTGATTGTATGATCGTGATTGTATTGTTGTGATTGTATGATTGTGATTGTATGATTCCGATTGTATGATTGTGATTGTATGATTGTGATTGTGTGATTGTATTTGGGATATTGGAATTGTATGATTGCGATTTTATGATTGCGATTGTATGCTGGTGACTGTATTATTGTGATTGTATGATTGTGATTGTATGATTGTGATTGTACGATTGTATTTGGGTGATTGTAATTGTATGATTGCGATTGTATGATTGTGATTGTATGATTGTGATTGTGTGATTGCGATTGTATGATTGCGATTGTATGATTTTGATTGTATGAGTGTGATTGTATGATCGTGATTGTATGACTGTGATTGTATGACTGTGATTGTATGATTGTGATTGTATGATTGTGATTGTAAAATTGTGATTGTATGACTGTGATTGTATGATTGTGATTGTATGATTGTGATTGTATGATTGTGATTGTATGATTGTGATTGTATGATTGTGATGGTATGATTGTGATTGTATGATTGCGATCGTATGATTGTGATTGTATGATTATGATTGTATTTTTGTGATTGTATGATTGTGATTGTATGATTGTGATTGTATGATTGTGATTGTATGATTGTGATTGTATGATTGCGATTGTATGAATGCGATTGTGTGATTGTGATTGTATGATTGCGATTGTATGATTGTGATTGTATGATTGTGATTGTATGATTGCGACTGTATGATTGTGACTGTATGATTGTGATTGTGTGATTGCGATTGTATGATTGCGATTGTATGATTGCGATTGTATGATTGCGATTGTATGATTGTGATTGTATGATTGTGATTGTATGATTGTGATAGTATGATTGTGATTGTATGACTGTGATTGTATGTCTGTGATTGTATGATTGTGATTGTATGATTGTGATTGTAAGATTGTGATTGTATGATTGTGATTGTATGATTGTGATTGTATGATTGTGATTGTATGATTGTGATTGTATGATTGTGATTGTATGATTGTATTTGGGAGATTGTAGTTGTATGATTTCGATTGTATGATTGTGATTTTATGATTGTGATGTATGATTGTAATTGTATTATTATGATTGTATGATTCTGATTGTATGATTGTGATGGTATGATTGTGATTGTATGATTGCGATCGTATGATTGTGATTGTATGATTATGATTGTATGATTGTGATTGTATGATTGCGATTGTATGATTGTGATTGTATGATTATGATTGTATGATTGTGATTGTATGATTGTGATTGTATGATTGTGATTGTATGATTGTGATTGTATGATTATGATTGTATGATTGTGATTGTATGATTGCGATTGTATGATTGTGATTGTATGATTATGATTCTATTTTTGTGATTGTATGATTGTGATTGTATGATTGCGATTGTATTATTGTGATTGTATGATTGTGATAGTATGGTTGTGATTGTATGATTGTGATTGTATGATTGCGATTGTATGATTGTGATTGTATGATTGTGATAGTATGATTGTGATTGTATGATTGTGATTGTATGATCGTGATTGTATTGTTGTGATTGTATGATTGTGATTGTATGATTCCGATTGTATGATTGTGATTGTATGATTGTGATTGTGTGATTGTATTTGGGAGATTGTAATTGTATGATTGCGATTTTATGATTGCGATTGTATGCTGGTGACTGCATTATTGTGATTGTATGATTGTGATTGTATGATTGTGATTGTACGATTGTATTTGGGTGATTGTAATTGTATGATTGCGATTGTATGATTGTGATTGTATGATTGTGATTGTGTGATTGCGATTGTATGATTGCGATTGTATGATTTTGATTGTATGAGTGTGATTGTATGATCGTGATTGTATGACTGTGATTGTATGACTGTGATTGTATGATTGTGATTGTATGATTGTGATTGTAAAATTGTGATTGTATGACTGTGATTGTATGATTGTGATTGTATGATTGTGATTGTATGATTGTGATTGTATGATTGTGATTGTATGATTGTGATGGTATGATTGTGATTGTATGATTGCGATCGTATGATTGTGATTGTATGATTATGATTGTATGATTGTGATTGTATGATTGCGATTGTATCATTGTGATTGTATGATTATGATTGTATTTTTGTGATTGTATGATTGTGATTGTATGATTGTGATTGTATGATTGTGATTGTATGATTGTGATTGTATGATTGTGATTGTATGATTGTGATTGTATGATTGCGATTGTATGAATGCGATTGTGTGATTGTGATTGTATGATTGCGATTGTATGATTGTGATTGTATGATTGTGATTGTATGATTGCGACTGTATGATTGTGACTGTATGATTGTGATTGTGTGATTGCGATTGTATGATTGCGATTGTATGATTGCGATTGTATGATTGCGATTGTATGATTGTGATTGTATGATTGTGATTGTATGATTGTGATAGTATGATTGTGATTGTATGACTGTGATTGTATGTCTGTCATTGTATGATTGTGATTGTATGATTGTGATTGTAAGATTGTGATTGTATGACTGTGATTGTATGATTGTGATTGTATGATTGTGATTGTATGATTGTGATTGTATGATTGTATTTGGGAGATTGTAGTTGTATGATTTCGATTGTATGATTGTGATTTTATGATTGTGATGTATGATTGTGATTGTATGATTGCGATTGTATGAATGCGATTGTGTGATTGTGATTGTATGATTGCGATTGTATGATTGTGATTGTATGATTGTGATTGTATGATTGCGACTGTATGATTGTGACTGTATGATTGTGATTGTGTGATTGCGATTGTATGATTGCGATTGTATGATTGCGATTGTTTGATTGCGATTGTATGATTGTGATTGTATGATTGTGATTGTATGATTGTGATAGTATGATTGTGATTGTATGACTGTGATTGTATGTCTGTGATTGTATGATTGTGATTGTATGATTGTGATTGTAAGATTGTGATTGTATGATTGTGATTGTATGATTGTGATTGTATGATTGTGATTGTATGATTGTGATTGTATGATTGTATTTGGGAGATTGTAGTTGTATGATTTCGATTGTATGATTGTGATTTTATGATTGTGATGTATGATTGTAATTGTATTATTATGATTGTATGATTCTGATTGTATGATTGTGATGGTATGATTGTGATTGTATGATTGCGATCGTATGATTGTGATTGTATGATTATGATTGTATGATTGTGATTGTATGATTGCGATTGTATGATTGTGATTGTATGATTATGATTGTATGATTGTGATTGTATGATTGTGATTGTATGATTGTGATTGTATGATTGTGATTGTATGATTATGATTGTATGATTGTGATTGTATGATTGCGATTGTATGATTATGATTCTATTTTTGTGATTGTATGATTGTGATTGTATGATTGCGATTGTATTATTGTGATTGTATGATTGTGATAGTATGGTTGTGATTGTATGATTGTGATTGTATGATTGCGATTGTATGATTTTGATTGTATGATTCTGATAGTATGATTGTGATTGTATTATTGTGATTGTATGATCGTGATTGTATTGTTGTGATTGTATGATTGTGATTGTATGATTCCGATTGTATGATTGTGATTGTATGATTGTGATTGTGTGATTGTATTTGGGAGATTGTAATTGTATGATTGCGATTTTATGATTGCGATTGTATGCTGGTGACTGTATTATTGTGATTGTATGATTGTGATTGTATGATTGTGATTGTACGATTGTATTTGGGTGATTGTAATTGTATGATTGCGATTGTATGATTGTGATTGTATGATTGTGATTGTGTGATTGCGATTGTATGATTGCGATTGTATGATTTTGATTGTATGAGTGTGATTGTATGATCGTGATTGTATGACTGTGATTGTATGACTGTGATTGTATGATTGTGATTGTATGATTGTGATTGTAAAATTGTGATTGTATGACTGTGATTGTATGATTGTGATTGTATGATTGTGATTGTATGATTGTGATTGTATGATTGTGATTGTATGATTGTGATGGTATGATTGTGATTGTATGATTGCGATCGTATGATTGTGATTGTATGATTATGATTGTATGATTGTGATTGTATGATTGCGATTGTATCATTGTGATTGTATGATTATGATTGTATTTTTGTGATTGTATGATTGTGATTGTATGATTGTGATTGTATGATTGTGATTGTATGATTGTGATTGTATGATTGTGATTGTATGATTGTGATTGTATGATTGCGATTGTATGAATGCGGTTGTGTGATTGTGATTGTATGATTGCGATTGTATGATTGTGATTGTATGATTGTGATTGTATGATTGCGACTGTATGATTGTGACTGTATGATTGTGATTGTGTGATTGCGATTGTATGATTGCGATTGTATGATTGCGATTGTATGATTGCGATTGTATGATTGTGATTGTATGATTGTGATTGTATGATTGTGATAGTATGATTGTGATTGTATGACTGTGATTGTATGTCTGTGATTGTATGATTGTGATTGTATGATTGTGATTGTAAGATTGTGATTGTATGACTGTGATTGTATGAATGTGATTGTATGATTGTGATTGTATGATTGTGATTGTATGATTGTGATAGTATGATTGTGATTGTATGATTGTGATTGTATGATTGTGATTGTATGATTGTGATTGTATGATTGTATTTGGGAGATTGTAGTTGTATGATTTCGGTTGTATGATTGTGATTGTATGATTGTGATGTATGATTGTAATTGTCTGATTATGATTGTATGATTCTGATTGTATGATTGTGATGGTATGATTGTGATTGTGCGATTGTGATTGTACGATTGTGATTGTATGATTGTGATTGTATGATTATGATTGAATGATTGTGATTGCAAGATTGTAATTGTATGATTATGATTGTATGATTGTGATTGTGCGATTGTGATTGTACGATTGTGATTGTATGATTGTGATTGTATGATTGTGATTGTAAGATTGTGATTGTATGACTGTGATTGTATGATTCTGATTGTATGATTGTGATGGTATGATTGTGATTGTGCGATTGTGATTGTACGATTGTGATTGTATGATTGTGATTGTATGATTATGATTGAATGATTGTGATTGCAAGATTGTAATTGTATGATTGTGATTGTATGATTGTGATTGTATGATTGTGATTGTATGATTGTGATTGTATGATTGTGATTGTATGATTGTGATTGTATGATTGTGATAGTATGATTGTGATTGTAAGATTGTGATTGTATGACTGTGATTGTATGATTGTGATTGTGCGATTGTGATTGTACGATTGTGATTGTACGATTGTGATTGTAGGATTGTGATTGTATGATTATGATTGAATGATTGTGATTGCATGATTGTGACTCTGTGATTGTGATTGCATGATTTTGAATGTATGATTGTGATTGTATGATTGTGATTGTATGATTGTGATTGTATGATTGTGATAGTATGATTGTGATTGTAAGATTGTGATTGTATGACTGTGATTGTATGATTGTGATTGTATGATTGTGATTGTATGATTATGATTGTATGATTATGATTGTATGATTGTGATTGTATGATTGTATTTGGGAGATTGTATTTTGGAGATTGTAATTGTAGGATTGCGATTGTATGATTGTGATTGTGTGATTGTGATTGTATGATTGTGATTGTATGATTGTGATTGTATGATTGTGATTGTATGATTGTAATTGTATGATTGTGTTTGTATGATTGTGATTGTATGATTGCGATTGTATGATTGCGATTGTATGATTGCGATTGTATGATTGTGATTGTATGATTGTGATTGTATGATTATGATTGTATGGTTGTGACTGTATGATTGTGATGGTATGATTGCAATTTTATGATTGCGATAGTATGATTGCGATAGTATGATTGTGATTGTATGATTGTGATTGTATGATTGTGACTGTATGATTGTGGTTGTATGATTGTGATTGTATGATTGCGATTGTATGATTGCGATTGTATGATTGTGATTGTATGAGTGTGATTGTATGATTGTGATAGTATGATTGTGATTGTATGACTGTGATTGTATGACTGTGATTGTATGATTGTGATTGTATGATTGTGATTGTAAG
This sequence comes from Megachile rotundata, assembly GCF_050947335.1. Classification (NCBI taxonomy): domain Eukaryota; kingdom Metazoa; phylum Arthropoda; class Insecta; order Hymenoptera; family Megachilidae; genus Megachile; species Megachile rotundata. The sequence goes on from NW_027473324.1 coordinate 2,862,249, forward strand.
ATTGTGATTGTATGACTGTGATTGTATGATTGTGATTGTATGATTGTGATTGTATGATTGTGATTGTATGATTGTGATTGTATGATTGTGATAGTATGATTGTGATTGTATGATTGTGATTGTATGATTGTGATTGTATGATTGTATTTGGGAGATTGTAGTTGTATGATTGCGATTGTATGAATGTGATTGTATGATTGTGATGTATGATTGTAATTGTATGATTATGATTGTATGATTGTGATTGTATGATTGTGATGGTATGATTGTGATTGTATGATTGCGATCGTATGATTGTGATTGTATGATTATGATTGTATGATTGTGATTGTATGATTGCGATTGTATCATTGTGATTGTATGATTATGATTGTATTTTTGTGATTGTATGATTGTGATTGTATGATTGCGATTGTATGATTGCGATTGTATGATTGCGATTGTATGATTCTGATTGTATGATTGTGATTGTATGATTGTGATAGTATGATTGTGATTGTATGATTGTGATTGTATGATTCCGATTGTATGATTGTGATTGTATGATTGTGATTGTGTGATTGCGATTGTATGATTGCGATTGTATGATTTTGATTGTATGAGTGTGATTGTATGATCGTGATTGTATGACTGTGATTGTATGACTGTGATTGTATGATCGTGATTGTATTGTTGTGATTGTATGATTGTGATTGTATGATTCCGATTGTATGATTGTGATTGTATGATTGTGATTGTGTGATTGTATTTGGGAGATTGTAATTGTATGATTGCGATTTTATGATTGCGATTGTATGCTGGTGACTGTATTATTGTGATTGTATGATTGTGATTGTATGATTGTGATTGTACGATTGTATTTGGGTGATTGTAATTGTATGATTGCGATTGTATGATTGTGATTGTATGATTGTGATTGTGTGATTGCGATTGTATGATTGCGATTGTATGATTTTGATTGTATGAGTGTGATTGTATGATCGTGATTGTATGACTGTGATTGTATGACTGTGATTGTATGATTGTGATTGTATGATTGTGATTGTAAAATTGTGATTGTATGACTGTGATTGTATGATTGTGATTGTATGATTGTGATTGTATGATTGTGATTGTATGATTGTGATTGTATGATTGTGATGGTATGATTGTGATTGTATGATTGCGATCGTATGATTGTGATTGTATGATTATGATTGTATGATTGTGATTGTATGATTGCGATTGTATCATTGTGATTGTATGATTATGATTGTATTTTTGTGATTGTATGATTGTGATTGTATGATTGTGATTGTATGATTGTGATTGTATGATTGTGATTGTATGATTGTGATTGTATGATTGTGATTGTATGATTGTGATTGTATGATTGCGATTGTATGAATGCGGTTGTGTGATTGTGATTGTATGATTGCGATTGTATGATTGTGATTGTATGATTGTGATTGTATGATTGCGACTGTATGATTGTGACTGTATGATTGTGATTGTGTGATTGCGATTGTATGATTGCGATTGTATGATTGCGATTGTATGATTGCGATTGTATGATTGCGATTGTATGATTGTGATTGTATGATTGTGATAGTATGATTGTGATTGTATGACTGTGATTGTATGTCTGTGATTGTATGATTGTGATTGTATGATTGTGATTGTAAGATTGTGATTGTATGACTGTGATTGTATGAATGTGATTGTATGATTGTGATTGTATGATTGTGATTGTATGATTGTGATAGTATGATTGTGATTGTATGATTGTGATTGTATGATTGTGATTGTATGATTGTGATTGTATGATTGTATTTGGGAGATTGTAGTTGTATGATTTCGGTTGTATGATTGTGATTGTATGATTGTGATGTATGATTGTAATTGTCTGATTATGATTGTATGATTCTGATTGTATGATTGTGATGGTATGATTGTGATTGTGCGATTGTGATTGTACGATTGTGATTGTATGATTGTGATTGTATGATTATGATTGAATGATTGTGATTGCAAGATTGTAATTGTATGATTATGATTGTATGATTGTGATTGTGCGATTGTGATTGTACGATTGTGATTGTATGATTGTGATTGTATGATTGTGATTGTAAGATTGTGATTGTATGACTGTGATTGTATGATACTGATTGTATGATTGTGATGGTATGATTGTGATTGTGCGATTGTGATTGTACGATTGTGATTGTATGATTGTGATTGTATGATTATGATTGAATGATTGTGATTGCAAGATTGTAATTGTATGATTGTGATTGTATGATTGTGATTGTATGATTGTGATTGTATGATTGTGATTGTATGATTGTGATTGTATGATTGTGATTGTATGATTGTGATAGTATGATTGTGATTGTAAGATTGTGATTGTATGACTGTGATTGTATGATTGTGATTGTGCGATTGTGATTGTACGATTGTGATTGTACGATTGTGATTGTAGGATTGTGATTGTATGATTATGATTGAATGATTGTGATTGCATGATTGTGACTCTGTGATTGTGATTGCATGATTTTGAATGTATGATTGTGATTGTATGATTGTGATTGTATGATTGTGATTGTATGATTGTGATAGTATGATTGTGATTGTAAGATTGTGATTGTATGACTGTGATTGTATGATTGTGATTGTATGATTGTGATTGTATGATTATGATTGTATGATTATGATTGTATGATTGTGATTGTATGATTGTATTTGGGAGATTGTATTTTGGAGATTGTAATTGTAGGATTGCGATTGTATGATTGTGATTGTGTGATTGTGATTGTATGATTGTGATTGTATGATTGTGATTGTATGATTGTGATTGTATGATTGTGATTGTATGATTGTAATTGTATGATTGTGTTTGTATGATTGTGATTGTATGATTGCGATTGTATGATTGCGATTGTATGATTGTGATTGTATGATTGTGATTGTATGATTATGATTGTATGGTTGTGACTGTATGATTGTGATGGTATGATTGCAATTTTATGATTGCGATAGTATGATTGTGATTGTATGATTGTGATTGTATGATTGTGATAGTATGATTGTGATTGTATGATTGTGATTGTATGATTGTGATTGTATGACTGTATTTGGGAGATTGTAGTTGTATGATTGCGATTGTATGAATGTGATTGTATGATTGTGATGTATGATTGTAATTGTATGATTATGATTGTATGATTGTGATTGTATGATTGTGATGGTATGATTGTGATTGTATGATTGCGATCGTATGATTGTGATTGTATGATTATGATTGTATGATTGTGATTGTATGATTGCGATTGTATCATTGTGATTGTATGATTATGATTGTATTTTTGTGATTGTATGATTGTGATTGTATGATTGTGATTGTATGATTGTGGTTGTATGATTGTGATTGTATGATTGCGATTGTATGAATGCGATTGTATGATTGTGATTGTATGATTGCGATTGTATGATTGTGATTGTATGATTGTGATTGTATGATTGTGACTGTATGATTGTGATTGTATGATTGTGATTGTGTGATTGCGATTGTATGATTGCGATTGTATGATTGCGATTGTATGATTGCGATTGTATGATTCTGATTGTATGATTGTGATTGTATGATTGTGATAGTATGATTGTGATTGTATGATTGTGATTGTATGATTCCGATTGTATGATTGTGATTGTATGATTGTGATTGTGTGATTGCGATTGTATGATTGCGATTGTATGATTTTGATTGTATGAGTGTGATTGTATGATCGTGATTGTATGACTGTGATTGTATGACTGTGATTGTATGATTGTGATTGTATGATTGTGATTGTAAAATTGTGATTGTATGACTGTGATTGTATGATTGTGATTGTATGATTGTGATTGTATGATTGTGATTGTATGATTGTGATTGTATGATTGTGATGGTATGATTGTGATTGTATGATTGCGATCGTATGATTGTGATTGTATGATTATGATTGTATGATTGTGATTGTATGATTGCGATTGTATCATTGTGATTGTATGATTATGATTGTATTTTTGTGATTGTATGATTGTGATTGTATGATTGTGATTGTATGATTGTGATTGTATGATTGTGATTGTATGATTGCGATTGTATGAATGCGATTGTGTGATTGTGATTGTATGACTGCGATTGTATGATTGTGATTGTATGATTGTGATTGTATGATTGCGACTGTATGATTGTGACTGTATGATTGTGATTGTGTGATTGCGATTGTATGATTGCGATTGTATGATTGCGATTGTATGATTGCGATTGTATGATTGTGATTGTATGATTGTGATTGTATGATTGTGATAGTATGATTGTGATTGTATGACTGTGATTGTATGTCTGTGATTGTATGATTGTGATTGTATGATTGTGATTGTAAGATTGTGATTGTATGACTGTGATTGTATGAATGTGATTGTATGATTGTGATTGTATGATTGTGATTGTATGATTGTGATAGTATGATTGTGATTGTATGATTGTGATTGTATGATTGTGATTGTATGATTGTGATTGTATGATTGTGATTGTATGATTGTGATTGTATGATTGTATTTGGGAGATTGTAGTTGTATGATTTCGGTTGTATGATTGTGATTGTATGATTGTGATGTATGATTGTAATTGTCTGATTATGATTGTATGATTCTGATTGTATGATTGTGATGGTATGATTGTGATTGTGCGATTGTGATTGTACGATTGTGATTGTATGATTGTGATTGTATGATTATGATTGAATGATTGTGATTGCAAGATTGTAATTGTATGATTATGATTGTATGATTGTGATTGTGCGATTGTGATTGTACGATTGTGATTGTATGATTGTGATTGTATGATTGTGATTGTAAGATTGTGATTGTATGACTGTGATTGTATGATTCTGATTGTATGATTGTGATGGTATGATTGTGATTGTGCGATTGTGATTGTACGATTGTGATTGTATGATTGTGATTGTATGATTATGATTGAATGATTGTGATTGCAAGATTGTAATTGTATGATTGTGATTGTATGATTGTGATTGTATGATTGTGATTGTATGATTGTGATTGTATGATTGTGATTGTATGATTGTGATTGTATGATTGTGATTGTATGATTGTGATTGTATGATTGTGATAGTATGATTGTGATTGTAAGATTGTGATTGTATGACTGTGATTGTATGATTGTGATTGTGCGATTGTGATTGTACGATTGTGATTGTACGATTGTGATTGTAGGATTGTGATTGTATGATTATGATTGAATGATTGTGATTGCATGATTGTGACTCTGTGATTGTGATTGCATGATTTTGAATGTATGATTGTGATTGTATGATTGTGATTGTATGATTGTGATTGTATGATTGTGATAGTATGATTGTGATTGTAAGATTGTGATTGTATGACTGTGATTGTATGATTGTGATTGTATGATTGTGATTGTATGATTATGATTGTATGATTGTGATTGTATGATTGTATTTGGGAGATTGTATTTTGGAGATTGTAATTGTAGGATTGCGATTGTATGATTGTGATTGTGTGATTGTGATTGTATGATTGTGATTGTATGATTGTGATTGTATGATTGTGATTGTATGATTGTGATTGTATGATTGTGATTGTATGATTGTAATTGTATGATTGTGATTGTATGATTGTGATTGTATGATTGCGATTGTATGATTGCGATTGTATGATTGTGATTGTATGATTGTGATTGTATGATTATGATTGTATGGTTGTGACTGTATGATTGTGATGGTATGATTGCAATTTTATGATTGCGATAGTATGATTGTGATTGTATTATTGTGATTGTATGATTGTGACTGTATGATTGTGGTTGTATGATTGTGATTGTGTGATTGCGATTGTATGATTGCGATTGTATGATTGTGATTGTATGAGTGTGATTGTATGATTGTGATAGTATGATTGTGATTGTATGACTGTGATTGTATGACTGTGATTGTATGATTGTGATTGTATGAATGCGATTGTATGATTGTGATTGTATGATTGCGATTGTATGATTGTGATTGTATGATTGCGATTGTATGATTGCGATTGTATGATTGCGATTGTATGATTGCGATTGTATGATTGTGATTGTATGATTGTGATTGTATGATTGTGATTGTATGATTGTATTTGGGAGATTGTAGTTGTATGATTTCGATTGTATGATTGTGATTGTATGATTGTGATAGTATGATTGTGATTGTATGATTGTGATTGTATGATCGTGATTGTATTGTTGTGATTGTATGATTGTGATTGTATGATTCCGATTGTATGATTGTGATTGTATGATTGTGATTGTGTGATTGTATTTGGGAGATTGTAATTGTATGATTGCGATTTTATGATTGCGATTGTATGCTGGTGACTGTATTATTGTGATTGTATGATTGTGATTGTATGATTGTGATTGTACGATTGTATTTGGGTGATTGTAATTGTATGATTGCGATTGTATGATTGTGATTGTATGATTGTGATTGTGTGATTGCGATTGTATGATTGCGATTGTATGATTTTGATTGTATGAGTGTGATTGTATGATCGTGATTGTATGACTGTGATTGTATGACTGTGATTGTATGATTGTGATTGTATGATTGTGATTGTAAAATTGTGATTGTATGACTGTGATTGTATGATTGTGATTGTATGATTGTGATTGTATGATTGTGATTGTATGATTGTGATTGTATGATTGTGATGGTATGATTGTGATTGTATGATTGCGATCGTATGATTGTGATTGTATGATTATGATTGTATGATTGTGATTGTATGATTGCGATTGTATCATTGTGATTGTATGATTATGATTGTATTTTTGTGATTGTATGATTGTGATTGTATGATTGTGATTGTATGATTGTGATTGTATGATTGTGATTGTATGATTGTGATTGTATGATTGCGATTGTATGAATGCGATTGTGTGATTGTGATTGTATGATTGCGATTGTATGATTGTGATTGTATGATTGTGATTGTATGATTGCGACTGTATGATTGTGACTGTATGATTGTGATTGTGTGATTGCGATTGTATGATTGCGATTGTATGATTGCGATTGTATGATTGCGATTGTATGATTGTGATTGTATGATTGTGATTGTATGATTGTGATAGTATGATTGTGATTGTATGACTGTGATTGTATGTCTGTGATTGTATGATTGTGATTGTATGATTGTGATTGTAAGATTGTGATTGTATGACTGTGATTGTATGAATGTGATTGTATGATTGTGATTGTATGATTGTGATTGTATGATTGTGATAGTATGATTGTGATTGTATGATTGTGATTGTATGATTGTGATTGTATGATTGTGATTGTATGATTGTATTTGGGAGATTGTAGTTGTATGATTTCGGTTGTATGATTGTGATTGTATGATTGTGATGTATGATTGTAATTGTCTGATTATGATTGTATGATTCTGATTGTATGATTGTGATGGTATGATTGTGATTGTGCGATCGTGATTGTACGATTGTGATTGTATGATTGTGATTGTATGATTATGATTGAATGATTGTGATTGCAAGATTGTAATTGTATGATTATGATTGTATGATTGTGATTGTGCGATTGTGATTGTACGATTGTGATTGTATGATTGTGATTGTATGATTGTGATTGTAAGATTGTGATTGTATGACTGTGATTGTATGATTCTGATTGTATGATTGTGATGGTATGATTGTGATTGTGCGATTGTGATTGTACGATTGTGATTGTATGATTGTGATTGTATGATTATGATTGAATGATTGTGATTGCAAGATTGTAATTGTATGATTGTGATTGTATGATTGTGATTGTATGATTGTGATTGTATGATTGTGATTGTATGATTGTGATTGTATGATTGTGATTGTATGATTGTGATAGTATGATTGTGATTGTAAGATTGTGATTGTATGACTGTGATTGTATGATTGTGATTGTGCGATTGTGATTGTACGATTGTGATTGTACGATTGTGATTGTAGGATTGTGATTGTATGATTATGATTGAATGATTGTGATTGCATGATTGTGACTCTGTGATTGTGATTGCATGATTTTGAATGTATGATTGTGATTGTATGATTGTGATTGTATGATTGTGATTGTATGATTGTGATAGTATGATTGTGATTGTAAGATTGTGATTGTATGACTGTGATTGTATGATTGTGATTGTATGATTGTGATTGTATGATTATGATTGTATGATTATGATTGTATGATTGTGATTGTATGATTGTATTTGGGAGATTGTATTTTGGAGATTGTAATTGTAGGATTGCGATTGTATGATTGTGATTGTGTGATTGTGATTGTATGATTGTGATTGTATGATTGTGATTGTATGATTGTGATTGTATGATTGTGATTGTATGATTGTAATTGTATGATTGTGTTTGTATGATTGTGATTGTATGATTGCGATTGTATGATTGCGATTGTATGATTGTGATTGTATGATTGTGATTGTATGATTATGATTGTATGGTTGTGACTGTATGATTGTGATGGTATGATTGCAATTTTATGATTGCGATAGTATGATTGTGATTGTATGATTGTGATTGTATGATTGTGACTGTATGATTGTGGTTGTACGATTGTGATTGTGTGATTGCGATTGTATGATTGCGATTGTATGATTGTGATTGTATGAGTGTGATTGTATGATTGTGATAGTATGATTGTGATTGTATGACTGTGATTGTATGACTGTGATTGTATGATTGTGATTGTATGATTGTGATTGTAAGATTGTGATTGTATGACTGTGATTGTATGATTGTGATTGTATGATTGTGATTGTATGATTGTGATTGTATGATTGTGATTGTATGATTGTGATAGTATGATTGTGATTGTATGATTGTGATTGTATGATTGTGATTGTATGATTGTATTTGGGAGATTGTAGTTGTATGATTGCGATTGTATGAATGTGATTGTATGATTGTGATGTATGATTGTAATTGTATGATTATGATTGTATGATTGTGATTGTATGATTGTGATGGTATGATTGTGATTGTATGATTGCGATCGTATGATTGTGATTGTATGATTATGATTGTATGATTGTGATTGTATGATTGCGATTGTATCATTGTGATTGTATGATTATGATTGTATTTTTGTGATTGTATGATTGTGATTGTATGATTGTGATTGTATGATTGTGGTTGTATGATTGTGATTGTATGATTGCGATTGTATGAATGCGATTGTATGATTGTGATTGTATGATTGCGATTGTATGATTGTGATTGTATGATTGTGATTGTATGATTGTGACTGTATGATTGTGATTGTATGATTGTGATTGTGTGATTGCGATTGTATGATTGCGATTGTATGATTGCGATTGTATGATTGCGATTGTATGATTCTGATTGTATGATTGTGATTGTATGATTGTGATAGTATGATTGTGATTGTATGATTGTGATTGTATGATTCCGATTGTATGATTGTGATTGTATGATTGTGATTGTGTGATTGCGATTGTATGATTGCGATTGTATGATTTTGATTGTATGAGTGTGATTGTATGATCGTGATTGTATGACTGTGATTGTATGACTGTGATTGTATGATTGTGATTGTATGATTGTGATTGTAAAATTGTGATTGTATGACTGTGATTGTATGATTGTGATTGTATGATTGTGATTGTATGATTGTGATTGTATGATTGTGATTGTATGATTGTGATGGTATGATTGTGATTGTATGATTGCGATCGTATGATTGTGATTGTATGATTATGATTGTATGATTGTGATTGTATGATTGCGATTGTATCATTGTGATTGTATGATTATGATTGTATTTTTGTGATTGTATGATTGTGATTGTATGATTGTGATTGTATGATTGTGATTGTATGATTGTGATTGTATGACTGTGATTGTATGATTGCGATTGTATGAATGCGATTGTGTGATTGTGATTGTATGATTGCGATTGTATGATTGTGATTGTATGATTGTGATTGTATGATTGCGACTGTATGATTGTGACTGTATGATTGTGATTGTGTGATTGCGATTGTATGATTGCGATTGTATGATTGCGATTGTATGATTGCGATTGTATGATTGTGATTGTATGATTGTGATTGTATGATTGTGATAGTATGATTGTGATTGTATGACTGTGATTGTATGTCTGTGATTGTATGATTGTGATTGTATGATTGTGATTGTAAGATTGTGATTGTATGACTGTGATTGTATGAATGTGATTGTATGATTGTGATTGTATGATTGTGATTGTATGATTGTGATAGTATGATTGTGATTGTATGATTGTGATTGTATGATTGTGATTGTATGATTGTGATTGTATGATTGTGATTGTATGATTGTGATTGTATGATTGTGATTGTATGATTGTATTTGGGAGATTGTAGTTGTATGATTTCGGTTGTATGATTGTGATTGTATGATTGTGATGTATGATTGTAATTGTCTGATTATGATTGTATGATTCTGATTGTATGATTGTGATGGTATGATTGTGATTGTGCGATTGTGATTGTACGATTGTGATTGCATGATTGTGATTGTATGATTATGATTGAATGATTGTGATTGCAAGATTGTAATTGTATGATTATGATTGTATGATTGTGATTGTGCGATTGTGATTGTACGATTGTGATTGTATGATTGTGATTGTATGATTGTGATTGTAAGATTGTGATTGTATGACTGTGATTGTATGATTCTGATTGTATGATTGTGATGGTATGATTGTGATTGTGCGATTGTGATTGTACGATTGTGATTGTATGATTGTGATTGTATGATTATGATTGAATGATTGTGATTGCAAGATTGTAATTGTATGATTGTGATTGTATGATTGTGATTGTATGATTGTGATTGTATGATTGTGATTGTATGATTGTGATTGTATGATTGTGATTGTATGATTGTGATAGTATGATTGTGATTGTAAGATTGTGATTGTATGACTGTGATTGTATGATTGTGATTGTGCGATTGTGATTGTACGATTGTGATTGTACGATTGTGATTGTAGGATTGTGATTGTATGATTATGATTGAATGATTGTGATTGCATGATTGTGACTCTGTGATTGTGATTGCATGATTTTGAATGTATGATTGTGATTGTATGATTGTGATTGTATGATTGTGATTGTATGATTGTGATAGTATGATTGTGATTGTAAGATTGTGATTGTATGACTGTGATTGTATGATTGTGATTGTATGATTGTGATTGTATGATTATGATTGTATGATTGTGATTGTATGATTGTATTTGGGAGATTGTATTTTGGAGATTGTAATTGTAGGATTGCGATTGTATGATTGTGATTGTGTGATTGTGATTGTATGATTGTGATTGTATGATTGTGATTGTATGATAGTGATTGTATGATTGTGATTGTATGATTGTGATTGTATGATTGTAATTGTATGATTGTGATTGTATGATTGTGATTGTATGATTGCGATTGTATGATTGCGATTGTATGATTGTGATTGTATGATTGTGATTGTATGATTATGATTGTATGGTTGTGACTGTATGATTGTGATGGTATGATTGCAATTTTATGATTGCGATAGTATGATTGTGATTGTATGATTGTGATTGTATGATTGTGACTGTATGATTGTGGTTGTATGATTGTGATTGTGTGATTGCGATTGTATGATTGCGATTGTATGATTGTGATTGTATGAGTGTGATTGTATGATTGTGATAGTATGATTGTGATTGTATGACTGTGATTGTATGACTGTGATTGTATGATTGTGATTGTATGAATGCGATTGTATGATTGTGATTGTATGATTGCGATTGTATGATTGTGATTGTATGATTGCGATTGTATGATTGCGATTGTATGATTGCGATTGTATGATTGCGATTGTATGATTGTGATTGTATGATTGTGATTGTATGATTGTGATTGTATGATTGTATTTGGGAGATTGTAGTTGTATGATTTCGATTGTATGATTGTGATTGTATGATTGCGATCGTATGATTGTGATTGTATGATTATGATTGTATGATTGTGATTGTATGATTGCGATTGTATGATTGTGATTGTATGATTATGATTGTATGATTGTGATTGTATGATTGTGATTGTATGATTGTGATTGTATGATTGTGATTGTATGATTATGATTGTATGATTGTGATTGTATGATTGCGATTGTATGATTGTGATTGTATGATTATGATTCTATTTTTGTCATTGTATGATTGTGATTGTATGATTGCGATTGTATTATTGTGATTGTATGATTGTGATAGTATGGTTGTGATTGTATGATTGTGATTGTATGATTGCGATTGTATGATTGTGATTGTATGATTGTGATAGTATGATTGTGATTGTATGATTGTGATTGTATGATCGTGATTGTATTGTTGTGATTGTATGATTGTGATTGTATGATTCCGATTGTATGATTGTGATTGTATGATTGTGATTGTGTGATTGTATTTGGGAGATTGTAATTGTATGATTGCGATTTTATGATTGCGATTGTATGCTGGTGACTGTATTATTGTGATTGTATGATTGTGATTGTATGATTGTGATTGTATGATTGTGATTGTACGATTGTATTTGGGTGATTGTAATTGTATGATTGCGATTGTATGATTGTGATTGTATGATTGTGATTGTGTGATTGCGATTGTATGATTGCGATTGTATGATTTTGATTGTATGAGTGTGATTGTATGATCGTGATTGTATGACTGTGATTGTATGACTGTGATTGTATGATTGTGATTGTATGATTGTGATTGTAAAATTGTGATTGTATGACTGTGATTGTATGATTGTGATTGTATGATTGTGATTGTATGATTGTGATTGTATGATTGTGATTGTATGATTGTGATGGTATGATTGTGATTGTATGATTGTGATTGTATGATTGTGATTGTATGATTGCGATAGTATGATTGTGATTGTATGACTGTGATTGTATGTCTGTGATTGTATGATTGTGATTGTATGATTGTGATTGTAAGATTGTGATTGTATGACTGTGATTGTATGAATGTGATTGTATGATTGTGATTGTATGATTGTGATTGTATGATTGTGATATTATGATTGTGATTGTATGATTGTGATTGTATGATTGTGATTGTATGATTGTGATTGTATGATTGTATTTGGGAGATTGTAGTTGTATGATTTCGGTTGTATGATTGTGATTGTATGATTGTGATGTATGATTGTAATTGTCTGATTATGATTGTATGATTCTGATTGTATGATTGTGATGGTATGATTGTGATTGTGCGATTGTGATTGTACGATTGTGATTGTATGATTGTGATTGTATGATTATGATTGAATGATTGTGATTGCAAGATTGTAATTGTATGATTATGATTGTATGATTGTGATTGTATGATTGTGATTGTATGATTGTATTTGGGAGATTGTATTTTGGAGATTGTAATTGTAGGATTGCGATTGTATGATTGTGATTGTGTGATTGTGATTGTATGATTGTGATTGTATGATTGTGATTGTATGATTGTGATTGTATGATTGTGATTGTATGATTGTAATTGTATGATTGTGTTTGTATGATTGTGATTGTATGATTGCGATTGTATGATTGCGATTGTATGATTGTGATTGTATGATTGTGATTGTATGATTATGATTGTATGGTTGTGACTGTATGATTGTGATGGTATGATTGCAATTTTATGATTGCGATAGTATGATTGTGATTGTATGATTGTGATTGTATGATTGTGACTGTATGATTGTGGTTGTACGATTGTGATTGTGTGATTGCGATTGTATGATTGCGATTGTATGATTGTGATTGTATGAGTGTGATTGTATGATTGTGATAGTATGATTGTGATTGTATGACTGTGATTGTATGACTGTGATTGTATGATTGTGATTGTATGATTGTGATTGTAAGATTGTGATTGTATGACTGTGATTGTATGATTGTGATTGTATGATTGTGATTGTATGATTGTGATTGTATGATTGTGATTGTATGATTGTGATAGTATGATTGTGATTGTATGATTGTGATTGTATGATTGTGATTGTATGATTGTATTTGGGAGATTGTAGTTGTATGATTGCGATTGTATGAATGTGATTGTATGATTGTGATGTATGATTGTAATTGTATGATTATGATTGTATGATTGTGATTGTATGATTGTGATGGTATGATTGTGATTGTATGATTGCGATCGTATGATTGTGATTGTATGATTATGATTGTATGATTGTGATTGTATGATTGCGATTGTATCATTGTGATTGTATGATTATGATTGTATTTTTGTGATTGTATGATTGTGATTGTATGATTGTGATTGTATGATTGTGGTTGTATGATTGTGATTGTATGATTGCGATTGTATGAATGCGATTGTATGATTGTGATTGTATGATTGCGATTGTATGATTGTGATTGTATGATTGTGATTGTATGATTGTGACTGTATGATTGTGATTGTATGATTGTGATTGTGTGATTGCGATTGTATGATTGCGATTGTATGATTGCGATTGTATGATTGCGATTGTATGATTCTGATTGTATGATTGTGATTGTATGATTGTGATAGTATGATTGTGATTGTATGATTGTGATTGTATGATTCCGATTGTATGATTGTGATTGTATGATTGTGATTGTGTGATTGCGATTGTATGATTGCGATTGTATGAATGCGATTGTGTGATTGTGATTGTATGATTGCGATTGTATGATTGTGATTGTATGATTGTGATTGTATGATTGCGACTGTATGATTGTGACTGTATGATTGTGATTGTGTGATTGCGATTGTATGATTGCGATTGTATGATTGCGATTGTATGATTGCGATTGTATGATTGTGATTGTATGATTGTGATTGTATGATTGTGATAGTATGATTGTGATTGTATGACTGTGATTGTATGTCTGTGATTGTATGATTGTGATTGTATGATTGTGATTGTAAGATTGTGATTGTATGACTGTGATTGTATGAATGTGATTGTATGATTGTGATTGTATGATTGTGATTGTATGATTGTGATAGTATGATTGTGATTGTATGATTGTGATTGTATGATTGTGATTGTATGATTGTGATTGTATGATTGTGATTGTATGATTGTGATTGTATGATTGTGATTGTATGATTGTATTTGGGAGATTGTAGTTGTATGATTTCGGTTGTATGATTGTGATTGTATGATTGTGATGTATGATTGTAATTGTCTGATTATGATTGTATGATTCTGATTGTATGATTGTGATGGTATGATTGTGATTGTGCGATTGTGATTGTACGATTGTGATTGCATGATTGTGATTGTATGATTATGATTGAATGATTGTGATTGCAAGATTGTAATTGTATGATTATGATTGTATGATTGTGATTGTGCGATTGTGATTGTACGATTGTGATTGTATGATTGTGATTGTATGATTGTGATTGTAAGATTGTGATTGTATGACTGTGATTGTATGATTCTGATTGTATGATTGTGATGGTATGATTGTGATTGTGCGATTGTGATTGTACGATTGTGATTGTATGATTGTGATTGTATGATTATGATTGAATGATTGTGATTGCAAGATTGTAATTGTATGATTGTGATTGTATGATTGTGATTGTATGATTGTGATTGTATGATTGTGATTGTATGATTGTGATTGTATGATTGTGATTGTATGATTGTGATAGTATGATTGTGATTGTAAGATTGTGATTGTATGACTGTGATTGTATGATTGTGATTGTGCGATTGTGATTGTACGATTGTGATTGTACGATTGTGATTGTAGGATTGTGATTGTATGATTATGATTGAATGATTGTGATTGCATGATTGTGACTCTGTGATTGTGATTGCATGATTTTGAATGTATGATTGTGATTGTATGATTGTGATTGTATGATTGTGATTGTATGATTGTGATAGTATGATTGTGATTGTAAGATTGTGATTGTATGACTGTGATTGTATGATTGTGATTGTATGATTGTGATTGTATGATTATGATTGTATGATTGTGATTGTATGATTGTATTTGGGAGATTGTATTTTGGAGATTGTAATTGTAGGATTGCGATTGTATGATTGTGATTGTGTGATTGTGATTGTATGATTGTGATTGTATGATTGTGATTGTATGATAGTGATTGTATGATTGTGATTGTATGATTGTGATTGTATGATTGTAATTGTATGATTGTGATTGTATGATTGTGATTGTATGATTGCGATTGTATGATTGCGATTGTATGATTGTGATTGTATGATTGTGATTGTATGATTATGATTGTATGGTTGTGACTGTATGATTGTGATGGTATGATTGCAATTTTATGATTGCGATAGTATGATTGTGATTGTATGATTGTGATTGTATGATTGTGACTGTATGATTGTGGTTGTATGATTGTGATTGTGTGATTGCGATTGTATGATTGCGATTGTATGATTGTGATTGTATGAGTGTGATTGTATGATTGTGATAGTATGATTGTGATTGTATGACTGTGATTGTATGACTGTGATTGTATGATTGTGATTGTATGAATGCGATTGTATGATTGTGATTGTATGATTGCGATTGTATGATTGTGATTGTATGATTGCGATTGTATGATTGCGATTGTATGATTGCGATTGTATGATTGCGATTGTATGATTGTGATTGTATGATTGTGATTGTATGATTGTGATTGTATGATTGTATTTGGGAGATTGTAGTTGTATGATTTCGATTGTATGATTGTGATTGTATGATTGCGATCGTATGATTGTGATTGTATGATTATGATTGTATGATTGTGATTGTATGATTGCGATTGTATGATTGTGATTGTATGATTATGATTGTATGATTGTGATTGTATGATTGTGATTGTATGATTGTGATTGTATGATTGTGATTGTATGATTATGATTGTATGATTGTGATTGTATGATTGCGATTGTATGATTGTGATTGTATGATTATGATTCTATTTTTGTCATTGTATGATTGTGATTGTATGATTGCGATTGTATTATTGTGATTGTATGATTGTGATAGTATGGTTGTGATTGTATGATTGTGATTGTATGATTGCGATTGTATGATTGTGATTGTATGATTGTGATAGTATGATTGTGATTGTATGATTGTGATTGTATGATCGTGATTGTATTGTTGTGATTGTATGATTGTGATTGTATGATTCCGATTGTATGATTGTGATTGTATGATTGTGATTGTGTGATTGTATTTGGGAGATTGTAATTGTATGATTGCGATTTTATGATTGCGATTGTATGCTGGTGACTGTATTATTGTGATTGTATGATTGTGATTGTATGATTGTGATTGTATGATTGTGATTGTACGATTGTATTTGGGTGATTGTAATTGTATGATTGCGATTGTATGATTGTGATTGTATGATTGTGATTGTGTGATTGCGATTGTATGATTGCGATTGTATGATTTTGATTGTATGAGTGTGATTGTATGATCGTGATTGTATGACTGTGATTGTATGACTGTGATTGTATGATTGTGATTGTATGATTGTGATTGTAAAATTGTGATTGTATGACTGTGATTGTATGATTGTGATTGTATGATTGTGATTGTATGATTGTGATTGTATGATTGTGATTGTATGATTGTGATGGTATGATTGTGATTGTATGATTGTGATTGTATGATTGTGATTGTATGATTGCGATAGTATGATTGTGATTGTATGACTGTGATTGTATGTCTGTGATTGTATGATTGTGATTGTATGATTGTGATTGTAAGATTGTGATTGTATGACTGTGATTGTATGAATGTGATTGTATGATTGTGATTGTATGATTGTGATTGTATGATTGTGATATTATGATTGTGATTGTATGATTGTGATTGTATGATTGTGATTGTATGATTGTGATTGTATGATTGTATTTGGGAGATTGTAGTTGTATGATTTCGGTTGTATGATTGTGATTGTATGATTGTGATGTATGATTGTAATTGTCTGATTATGATTGTATGATTCTGATTGTATGATTGTGATGGTATGATTGTGATTGTGCGATTGTGATTGTACGATTGTGATTGTATGATTGTGATTGTATGATTATGATTGAATGATTGTGATTGCAAGATTGTAATTGTATGATTATGATTGTATGATTGTGATTGTGCGATTGTGATTGTGCGATTGTGATTGTACGATTGTGATTGTATGATTGTGATTGTATGATTGTGATTGTAAGATTGTGATTGTATGACTGTGATTGTATGATTCTGATTGTATGATTGTGATGGTATGATTGTGATTGTGCGATTGTGATTGTACGATTGTGATTGTATGATTGTGATTGTATGATTATGATTGAATGATTGTGATTGCAAGATTGTAATTGTATGATTGTGATTGTATGATTGTGATTGTATGATTGTGATTGTATGATTGTGATTGTATGATTGTGATTGTATGATTGTGATTGTATGATTGTGATAGTATGATTGTGATTGTAAGATTGTGATTGTATGACTGTGATTGTATGATTGTGATTGTGCGATTGTGATTGTACGATTGTGATTGTACGATTGTGATTGTAGGATTGTGATTGTATGATTATGATTGAATGATTGTGATTGCATGATTGTGACTCTGTGATTGTGATTGCATGATTTTGAATGTATGATTGTGATTGTATGATTGTGATTGTATGATTGTGATTGTATGATTGTGATAGTATGATTGTGATTGTAAGATTGTGATTGTATGACTGTGATTGTATGATTGTGATTGTATGATTGTGATTGTATGATTATGATTGTATGATTATGATTGTATGATTGTGATTGTATGATTGTATTTGGGAGATTGTATTTTGGAGATTGTAATTGTAGGATTGCGATTGTATGATTGTGATTGTGTGATTGTGATTGTATGATTGTGATTGTATGATTGTGATTGTATGATTGTGATTGTATGATTGTGATTGTATGATTGTAATTGTATGATTGTGTTTGTATGATTGTGATTGTATGATTGCGATTGTATGATTGCGATTGTATGATTGTGATTGTATGATTGTGATTGTATGATTATGATTGTATGGTTGTGACTGTATGATTGTGATGGTATGATTGCAATTTTATGATTGCGATAGTATGATTGTGATTGTATGATTGTGATTGTATGATTGTGACTGTATGATTGTGGTTGTATGATTGTGATTGTGTGATTGCGATTGTATGATTGCGATTGTATGATTGTGATTGTATGAGTGTGATTGTATGATTGTGATAGTATGATTGTGATTGTATGACTGTGATTGTATGACTGTGATTGTATGATTGTGATTGTATGATTGTGATTGTAAGATTGTGATTGTATGACTGTGATTGTATGATTGTGATTGTATGATTGTGATTGTATGATTGTGATTGTATGATTGTGATTGTATGATTGTGATAGTATGATTGTGATTGTATGATTGTGATTGTATGATTGTGATTGTATGATTGTATTTGGGAGATTGTAGTTGTATGATTGCGATTGTATGAATGTGATTGTATGATTGTGATGTATGATTGTAATTGTATGATTATGATTGTATGATTGTGATTGTATGATTGTGATGGTATGATTGTGATTGTATGATTGCGATCGTATGATTGTGATTGTATGATTATGATTGTATGATTGTGATTGTATGATTGCGATTGTATCATTGTGATTGTATGATTATGATTGTATTTTTGTGATTGTATGATTGTGATTGTATGATTGTGATTGTATGATTGTGGTTGTATGATTGTGATTGTATGATTGCGATTGTATGAATGCGATTGTATGATTGTGATTGTATGATTGCGATTGTATGATTGTGATTGTATGATTGTGATTGTATGATTGTGACTGTATGATTGTGATTGTATGATTGTGATTGTGTGATTGCGATTGTATGATTGCGATTGTATGATTGCGATTGTATGATTGCGATTGTATGATTCTGATTGTATGATTGTGATTGTATGATTGTGATAGTATGATTGTGATTGTATGATTGTGATTGTATGATTCCGATTGTATGATTGTGATTGTATGATTGTGATTGTGTGATTGCGATTGTATGATTGCGATTGTATGATTTTGATTGTATGAGTGTGATTGTATGATCGTGATTGTATGACTGTGATTGTATGACTGTGATTGTATGATTGTGATTGTATGATTGTGATTGTAAAATTGTGATTGTATGACTGTGATTGTATGATTGTGATTGTATGATTGTGATTGTATGATTGTGATTGTATGATTGTGATTGTATGATTGTGATGGTATGATTGTGATTGTATGATTGCGATCGTATGATTGTGATTGTATGATTATGATTGTATGATTGTGATTGTATGATTGCGATTGTATCATTGTGATTGTATGATTATGATTGTATTTTTGTGATTGTATGATTGTGATTGTATGATTGTGATTGTATGATTGTGATTGTATGATTGTGATTGTATGATTGCGATTGTATGAATGCGATTGTGTGATTGTGATTGTATGATTGCGATTGTATGATTGTGATTGTATGATTGTGATTGTATGATTGCGACTGTATGATTGTGACTGTATGATTGTGATTGTGTGATTGCGATTGTATGATTGCGATTGTATGATTGCGATTGTATGATTGCGATTGTATGATTGTGACTGTATGATTGTGATTGTATGATTGTGGTAGTATGATTGTGATTGTATGACTGTGATTGTATGTCTGTGATTGTATGATTGTGATTGTATGATTGTGATTGTAAGATTGTGATTGTATGACTGTGATTGTATGAATCTGATTGTATGATTGTGATTGTATGATTGTGATTGTATGATTGTGATAGTATGATTGTGATTGTATGATTGTGATTGTATGATTGTGATTGTATGATTGTGATTGTATGATTGTGATTGTATGATTGTGATTGTATGATTGTGATTGTATGATTGTATTTGGGAGATTGTAGTTGTATGATTTCGGTTGTATGATTGTGATTGTATGATTGTGATGTATGATTGTAATTGTCTGATTATGATTGTATGATTCTGATTGTATGATTGTGATGGTATGATTGTGATTGTGCGATTGTGATTGTACGATTGTGATTGTATGATTGTGATTGTATGATTATGATTGAATGATTGTGATTGCAAGATTGTAATTGTATGATTATGATTGTATGATTGTGATTGTGCGATTGTGATTGTACGATTGTGATTGTATGATTGTGATTGTATGATTGTGATTGTAAGATTGTGATTGTATGACTGTGATTGTATGATTCTGATTGTATGATTGTGATGGTATGATTGTGATTGTGCGATTGTGATTGTACGATTGTGATTGTATGATTGTGATTGTATGATTATGATTGAATGATTGTGATTGCAAGATTGTAATTGTATGATTGTGATTGTATGATTGTGATTGTATGATTGTGATTGTATGATTGTGATTGTATGATTGTGATTGTATGATTGTGATTGTATGATTGTGATAGTATGATTGTGATTGTAAGATTGTGATTGTATGACTGTGATTGTATGATTGTGATTGTGCGATTGTGATTGTACGATTGTGATTGTACGATTGTGATTGTAGGATTGTGATTGTATGATTATGATTGAATGATTGTGATTGCATGATTGTGACTCTGTGATTGTGATTGCATGATTTTGAATGTATGATTGTGATTGTATGATTGTGATTGTATGATTGTGATTGTATGATTGTGATAGTATGATTGTGATTGTAAGATTGTGATTGTATGACTGTGATTGTATGATTGTGATTGTATGATTGTGATTGTATGATTATGATTGTATGATTGTGATTGTATGATTGTATTTGGGAGATTGTATTTTGGAGATTGTAATTGTAGGATTGCGATTGTATGATTGTGATTGTGTGATTGTGATTGTATGATTGTGATTGTATGATTGTGATTGTATGATTGTGATTGTATGATTGTGATTGTATGATTGTGATTGTATGATTGTAATTGTATGATTGTGATTGTATGATTGTGATTGTATGATTGCGATTGTATGATTGCGATTGTATGATTGTGATTGTATGATTGTGATTGTATGATTATGATTGTATGGTTGTGACTGTATGATTGTGATGGTATGATTGCAATTTTATGATTGCGATAGTATGATTGTGATTGTATGATTGTGATTGTATGATTGTGACTGTATGATTGTGGTTGTATGATTGTGATTGTGTGATTGCGATTGTATGATTGCGATTGTATGATTGTGATTGTATGAGTGTGATTGTATGAGTGTGATAGTATGATTGTGATTGTATGACTGTGATTGTATGACTGTGATTGTATGATTGTGATTGTATGAATGCGATTGTATGATTGTGATTGTATGATTGCGATTGTATGATTGTGATTGTATGATTGCGATTGTATGATTGCGATTGTATGATTGTGATTGTACGATTGTGATTGTATGATTGTGATTGTATGATTGTGATGTATGATTGTAATTGTCTGATTATGATTGTATGACTCTGATTGTATGATTGTGATGGTATGATTGTGATTGTGCGATTGTGATTGTACGATTGTGATTGTATGATTGTGATTGTATGATTATGATTGAATGATTGTGATTGCAAGATTGTAATTGTATGATTATGATTGTATGATTGTGATTGTGCGATTGTGATTGTACGATTGTGATTGTATGATTGTGATTGTATGATTGTGATTGTAAGATTGTGATTGTATGACTGTGATTGTATGATTCTGATTGTATGATTGTGATGGTATGATTGTGATTGTGCGATTGTGATTGTACGATTGTGATTGAATGATTGTGATTGTATGATTATGATTGAATGATTGTGATTGCAAGATTGTAATTGTATGATTGTGATTGTATGATTGTGATTGTATGATTGTGATTGTATGATTGTGATTGTATGATTGTGATTGTATGATTGTGATTGTATGATTGTGATAGTATGATTGTGATTGTAAGATTGTGATTGTATGACTGTGATTGTATGATTGTGATTGTGCGATTGTGATTGTACGATTGTGATTGTACGATTGTGATTGTAGGATTGTGATTGTATGACTATGATTGAATGATTGTGATTGCATGATTGTGACTCTGTGATTGTGATTGCATGATTTTGAATGTATGATTGTGATTGTATGATTGTGATTGTATGATTGTGATTGTATGATTGTGATAGTATGATTGTGATTGTAAGATTGTGATTGTATGACTGTGATTGTATGATTGTGATTGTATGATTGTGATTGTATGATTATGATTGTATGATTGTGATTGTATGATTGTATTTGGGAGATTGTATTTTGGAGATTGTAATTGTAGGATTGCGATTGTATGATTGTGATTGTGTGATTGTGATTGTATGATTGTGATTGTATGATTGTGATTGTATGATTGTGATTGTATGATTGTGATTGTATGATTGTGATTGTATGATTGTAATTGTATGATTGTGATTGTATGATTGTGATTGTATGATTGCGATTGTATGATTGCGATTGTATGATTGTGATTGTATGATTGTGATTGTATGATTATGATTGTATGATTATGATTGAATGATTGTGATTGCAAGATTGTAATTGTATGATTGTGATTGTATGATTGTGATTGTATGATTGTGATTGTATGATTGTGATTGTATGATTGTGATTGTATGATTGTGATTGTATGATTGTGATAGTATGATTGTGATTGTAAGATTGTGATTGTATGACTGTGATTGTATGATTGTGATTGTGCGATTGTGATTGTACGATTGTGATTGTACGATTGTGATTGTAGGATTGTGATTGTATGATTATGATTGAATGATTGTGATTGCATGATTGTGACTCTGTGATTGTGATTGCATGATTTTGAATGTATGATTGTGATTGTATGATTGTGATTGTATGATTGTGATTGTATGATTGTGATAGTATGATTGTGATTGTAAGATTGTGATTGTATGACTGTGATTGTATGATTGTGATTGTATGATTGTGATTGTAAGATTGTGATTGTATGACTGTGATTGTATGATTGTGATTGTGCGATTGTGATTGTACGATTGTGATTGTATGATTGTGATTGTATGATTGTGATTGTATGATTGTAATTGTATGATTGTGATTGTATGATTGTGATTGTATGATTGCGATTGTATGATTGCGATTGTATGATTGTGATTGTATGATTGTGATTGTATGATTATGATTGTATGGTTGTGACTGTATGATTGTGATGGTATGATTGCAATTTTATGATTGCGATAGTATGATTGTGATTGTATGATTGTGATTGTATGATTGTGACTGTATGATTGTGGTTGTATGATTGTGATTGTGTGATTGCGATTGTATGATTGCGATTGTATGATTGTGATTGTATGAGTGTGATTGTATGATTGTGATAGTATGATTGTGATTGTATGACTGTGATTGTATGACTGTGATTGTATGATTGTGATTGTATGAATGCGATTGTATGATTGTGATTGTATGATTGCGATTGTATGATTGTGATTGTATGATTGCGATTGTATGATTGCGATTGTATGATTGCGATTGTATGATTGCGATTGTATGATTGTGATTGTATGTTTGTGATAGTATGATTGTGATTGTATGACTGTGATTGTATGTCTGTGATTGTATGATTGTGATTGTATGATTGTGATTGTAAGATTGTGATTGTATGACTGTGATTGTATGAATGTGATTGTATGATTGTGATTGCATGATTGTGATTGTATGATTGTGATAGTATGATTGTGATTGTATGATTGTGATTGTATGATTGTGATTGTATGATTGTGATTGTATGATTGTGATTGTATGATTGTGATTGTATGATTGTGATTGTATGATTGTGATTGTATGATTGTATTTGGGAGATTGTAGTTGTATGATTTCGATTGTATGATTGTGATTGTATGATTGTGATGTATGATTGTAATTGTATTATTATGATTGTATGATTCTGATTGTACGATTGTGATGGTATGATTGTGATTGTATGATTGCGATCGTATGATTGTGATTGTATGATTATGATTGTATGATTGTGATTGTATGATTGCGATTGTATGATTGTGATTGTATGATTATGATTGTATGATTGTGATTGTATGATTGTGATTGTATGATTGTGATTGTATGATTGTGATTGTATGATTATGATTGTATGATTGTGATTGTATGATTGCGATTGTATGATTGTGATTGTATGATTATGATTCTATTTTTGTGATTGTATGATTGTGATTGTATTATTGCGATTGTATTATTGTGATTGTATGATTGTGATAGTATGGTTGTGATTGTATGATTGTGATTGTATGATTGCGATTGTATGATTGTAATTGTATGATTGTGATTGTATGATTGTGATTGTATGATTGTGATTGTATGATTGTGATAGTATGATTGTGATTGTAAGATTGTGATTGTATGACTGTGATTGTATGATTGTGATTGTATGATTGTGATTGTATAATTATGATTGTATGATTGTGATTGTATGATTATGATTGTATGATTGTGATTGTATGATTGTGCTTGTATGATTGTGATAGTATGATTGTGATTGCATGATTGTGATTGCATGATTCTGATTCTATGATTGTGATAGTATGATTGTGATTGTATGATTGTGAATGTATGATTGTGATTGTATGATTGTGATTGTATGATTGTGATAGTATGGTTGTGATTGTATGATTGTGATTGTATGATCGTGATTGTATTGTTGTGATTGTCTGATTGTGATTGTATGATTCCGATTGTATGATTGTGATTGTATGATTGTGATTGTGTGATTGTATTTGGGAGATTGTAATTGTATGATTGCGATTTTATGATTGCGATTGTATGCTGGTGACTGTATTATTGTGATTGTATGATTGTGATTGTATGATTGTGATCGTACGATTGTATTTGGGTGATTGTAATTGTATGATTGCGATTGTATGATTGTGATTGTATGATTGTGATTGTGTGATTGCGATTGTATGATTGTGATTGTATGATTGTGATTGTATGATTGTGATTTTATGATTGTGATTGTATGATTATGATTGTATGATTGTGATTGTATGATTGCGATTGTATGATTGTGATTGTATGATTATGATTCTATTTTTGTGATTGTATGATTGTGATTGTATTATTGCGATTGTATTATTGTGATTGTATGATTGTGATAGTATGGTTGTGATTGTATGATTGTGATTGTATGATTGCGATTGTATGATTGTAATTGTATGATTGTGATTGTATGATTGTGATTGTATGATTGTGATTGTATGATTGTGATAGTATGATTGTGATTGTAAGATTGTGATTGTATGACTGTGATTGTATGATTGTGATTGTATGATTGTGATTGTATAATTATGATTGTATGATTGTGATTGTATGATTATGATTGTATGATTGTGATTGTATGATTGTGCTTGTATGATTGTGATAGTATGATTGTGATTGCATGATTGTGATTGCATGATTCTAATTGTATGATTGTGATAGTATGATTGTGATTGTATGATTGTGAATGTATGATTGTGATTGTATGATTGTGATTGTATGATTGTGATAGTATGGTTGTGATTGTATGATTGTGATTGTATGATCGTGATTGTATTGTTGTGATTGTATGATTGTGATTGTATGATTCCGATTGTATGATTGTGATTGTATGATTGTGATTGTGTGATTGTATTTGGGAGATTGTAATTGTATGATTTCGATTTTATGATTGCGATTGTATGCTGGTGACTGTATTATTGTGATTGTATGATTGTGATTGTATGATTGTGATCGTACGATTGTATTTGGGTGACTGTAATTGTATGATTGCGATTGTATGATTGTGATTGTATGATTGTGATTGTGTGATTGCGATTGTATGATTGTGATTGTATGATTGTGATTGTATGATTGTGATTGTATGATTGTGATTGTATGATTATGATTGTATGATTGTGATTGTATGATTGCGATTGTATGATTGTGATTGTATGATTATGATTCTATTTTTGTGATTGTATGATTGTGATTGTATTATTGCGATTGTATTATTGTGATTGTATGATTGTGATAGTATGGTTGTGATTGTATGATTGTGATTGTATGATTGCGATTGTATGATTGTAATTGTATGATTGTGATTGTATGATTGTGATTGTATGATTGTGATTGTATGATTGTGATAGTATGATTGTGATTGTAAGATTGTGATTGTATGACTGTGATTGTATGATTGTGATTGTATGATTGTGATTGTATAATTATGATTGTATGATTGTGATTGTATGATTATGATTGTATGATTGTGATTGTATGATTGTGCTTGTATGATTGTGATAGTATGATTGTGATTGCATGATTGTGATTGCATGATTCTGATTGTATGATTGTGATAGTATGATTGTGATTGTATGATTGTGAATGTATGATTGTGATTGTATGATTGTGATTGTATGATTGTGATAGTATGGTTGTGATTGTATGATTGTGATTGTATGATCGTGATTGTATTGTTGTGATTGTATGATTGCGATTGTATGATTCCGATTGTATGATTGTGATTGTATGATTGTGATTGTGTGATTGTATTTGGGAGATTGTAATTGTATGATTGCGATTTTATGATTGCGATTGTATGCTGGTGACTGTATTATTGTGATTGTATGATTGTGATTGTATGATTGTGATCGTACGATTGTATTTGGGTGACTGTAATTGTATGATTGCGATTGTATGATTGTGATTGTATGATTGTGATTGTGTGATTGCGATTGTATGATTGCGATTGTATGATTTTGATTGTATGAGTGTGATTGTATGATCGTGATTGTATGACTGTGATTGTATGACTGTGATTGTATAATTGTGATTGTATGATTGTGATTGTAAAATTGTGATTGTATGACTGTGATTGTATGATTGTGATTGTATGATTGTGATTGTATGATTGTGATGGTATGATTGTGATTGTATGATTGCGATCGTATGATTGTGATTGTATGATTATGATTGTATGATTGTGATTGTATGATTGCGATTGTATCATTGTGATTGTATGATTATGATTGTATTTTTGTGATTGTATGATTGTGATTGTATGATTGTGATTGTATGATTGTGATTGTATGATTGTGATTGTATGATTGTGATTGTATGATTGTGATTGTATGATTGCGATTGTATGAATGCGGTTGTGTGATTGTGATTGTATGATTGCGATTGTATGATTGTGATTGTATGATTGTGATTGTATGATTGCGACTGTATGATTGTGACTGTATGATTGTGATTGTGTGATTGCGATTGTATGATTGCGATTGTATGATTGCGATTGTATGATTGCGATTGTATGATTGTGATTGTATGATTGTGATTGTATGATTGTGATAGTATGATTGTGATTGTATGACTGTGATTGTATGTCTGTGATTGTATGATTATGATTGTATGATTGTGATTGTAAGATTGTGATTGTATGACTGTGATTGTATGAATGTGATTGTATGATTGTGATTGTATGGTTGTGAGTGTATGATTGTGATAGTATGATTGTGATTGTATGATTGTGATTGTATGATTGTGATTGTATGATTGCGATTGTATGATTGTGATTGTATGGTTGTATTTGGGAGATTGTAGTTGTATGATTTCGATTGTATGATTGTGATTGTATGATTGTGATATATGATTGTAATTGTCTGATTATGATTGTATGATTCTGATTGTATGATTGTGATGGTATGATTGTGATTGTATGATTGCGATCGTATGACTGTGATTGAATGATTATGATTGTATGATTGTGATTGTATGATTGCGATTGTATCATTGTGATTGTATGATTATGATTGTATTTTTGTGATTGTATGATTGTGATTGTATGATTGTGATTGTATGATTGTGATTGTATGATTGCGATTGTATGATTGTGATTGTATGATTATGATTCTATTTTTGTGATTGTATGATTGTGATTGTATAATTGCGATTGTATTATTGTGATTGTATGATTGTGATAGTATGGTTGTGAATGTATGATTGTGATTGTATGATTGCGATTGTATGATTGTAATTGTATGATTGTGATTGTATGATTGTGATTGTATGATTGTGATTGTATGATTGTGATAGTATGATTGTGATTGTAAGATTGTGATTGTATGACTGTGATTGTATGATTGTGATTGTATGATTGTGATTGTATAATTATGATTGTATGATTGTGATTGCATGATTGTGATTGTATGATTGTGATAGTATGATTGTGATTGTATGATTGTGAATGTATGATTGTGATTGTATGATTGTGATTGTATGATTGTGATAGTATGGTTGTGATTGTATGATTGTGATTGTATGATCGTGATTGTATTGTTGTGATTGTATGATTGTAATTGTATGATTCCGATTGTATGATTGTGATTGTATGATTGTGATTGTGTGATTGTATTTGGGAGATTGTAATTGTATGATTGCGATTTTATGATTGCGATTGTATGCTGGTGACTGTATTATTGTGATTGTATGATTGTGATTGTATGATTGTGATTGTACGATTGTATTTGGGTGATTGTAATTGTATGATTGCGATTGTATGATTGTGATTGTATGATTGTGATTGTGTGATTGCGATTGTATGATTGCGATTGTATGATTTTGATTGTATGAGTGTGATTGTATGATCCTGATTGTATGACTGTGATTGTATGACTG
Organism: Megachile rotundata; assembly: GCF_050947335.1. Taxonomy (NCBI): domain Eukaryota; kingdom Metazoa; phylum Arthropoda; class Insecta; order Hymenoptera; family Megachilidae; genus Megachile; species Megachile rotundata. Next base: position 2,892,169 of record NW_027473324.1, read on the forward strand.
TGATTGTATGATTGTGATTGTATGATTGTGATTGTAAAATTGTGATTGTATGACTGTGATTGTATGATTGTGATTGCATGATTGTGATTGTATGATTGTGATTGTATGATTGTGATTGTATGATTGTGATGGTATGATTGTGATTGTATGATTGCGATCGTATGATTGTGATTGTATGATTATGATTGTATGATTGTGATTGTATGATTGCGATTGTATCATTGTGATTGTATGATTATGATTGTATTTTTGTGATTGTATGATTGTGATTGTATGATTGTGATTGTATGATTGTGATTGTATGATTGCGATTGTATGAATGCGATTGTGTGATTGTGATTGTATGATTGCGATTGTATGATTGTGATTGTATGATTGTGATTGTATGATTGCGACTGTATGATTGTGACTGTATGATTGTGATTGTGTGATTGCGATTGTATGATTGCGATTGTATGATTGCGACTGTATGATTGCGATTGTATGATTCTGATTGTATGATTGTGATTGTAAGATTGTGATTGTATGACTGTGATTGTATGAATGTGATTGTATGATTGTGATTGTATGATTGTGATTGTATGATTGTGATAGTATGATTGTATTTGGGAGATTGTAGTTGTATGATTTCGGTTGTATGATTGTGATGTATGATTGTAATTGTCTGATTATGATTGTATGATTCTGATTGTATGATTGTGATGGTATGATTGTGATTGTGCGATTGTGATTGTACGATTGTGATTGTATGATTGTGATTGTAAGATTGTGATTGTATGACTGTGATTGTATGAATGTGATTGTATGATTGTGATTGTATGATTGTGATTGTATGATTGTGATAGTATGATTGTGATTGTATGATTGTGATTGTATGATTGTGATTGTATGATTGTGATTGTATGATTGTGATTGTATGATTGTGATTGTATGATTGTATTTGGGAGATTGTAGTTGTATGATTTCGGTTGTATGATTGTGATTGTATGATTGTGATGTATGATTGTAATTGTCTGATTATGATTGTATGATTCTGATTGTATGATTGTGATGGTATGATTGTGATTGTGCGATTGTGATTGTACGATTGTGATTGTATGATTGTGATTGTATGATTATGATTGAATGATTGTGATTGCAAGATTGTAATTGTATGATTATGATTGTATGATTGTGATTGTGCGATTGTGATTGTACGATTGTGATTGTATGATTGTGATTGTATGATTGTGATTGTAAGATTGTGATTGTATGACTGTGATTGTATGTTTCTGATTGTATGATTGTGATGGTATGATTGTGATTGTGCGATTGTGATTGTACGATTGTGATTGTACGATTGTGATTGTATGATTGTGATTGTATGATTATGATTGAATGATTGTGATTGCAAGATTGTAATTGTATGATTGTGATTGTATGGTTGTGATTGTATGGTTGTGATTGTATGGTTGTGATTATATGATTGTGATTGTATGATTGTGATTGTATGATTGTGATTGTATGATTGTGATTGTATGATTGTGATTGTATGATTGTGATAGTATGATTGTGATTGTAAGATTGTGATTGTATGACTGTGATTGTATGATTGTGATTGTGCGATTGTGATTGTACGATTGTGATTGTACGATTGTGATTGTAGGATTGTGATTGTATGATTATGATTGAATGATTGTGATTGCATGATTGTGACTCTGTGATTGTGATTGCATGATTTTGAATGTATGATTGTGATTGTATGATTGTGATTGTATGATTGTGATTGTATGATTGTGATAGTATGATTGTGATTGTAAGATTGTGATTGTATGACTGTGATTGTATGATTGTGATTGTATGATTGTGATTGTATGATTATGATTGTATGATTGTGATTGTATGATTGTATTTGGGAGATTGTATTTTGGAGATTGTAATTGTAGGATTGCGATTGTATGATTGTGATTGTGTGATTGTGATTGTATGATTGTGATTGTATGATTGTGATTGTATGATTGTGATTGTATGATTGTGATTGTATGATTGTGATTGTATGATTGTGATTGTATGATTGCGATTGTATGAATGCGATTGTATGATTGTGATTGTATGATTGCGATTGTATGATTGTGATTGTATGATTGTGATTGTATGATTGTGACTGTATGATTGTGATTGTATGATTGTGATTGTGTGATTGCGATTGTATGATTGCGATTTTATGATTGCGATTGTATGATTGCGATTGTATGATTCTGATTGTATGATTGTGATTGTATGATTGTGATAGTATGATTGTGATTGTATGATTGTGATTGTATGATTGTGATTGTATGATTGTGATTGTATGATTGTCATTGTCTGTTTATGATTGTATGATTGTGATTGTATGATTGTGCTTGTATGATTGTGATAGTATGATTGTGATTGCATGATTGTGATTGCATGATTGTGATTGTATGATTGTGATAGTATGATTGTGATTGTATGATTGTGAATGTATGATTGTGATTGTATGATTGTGATTGTATGATTGTGATAGTATGGTTGTGATTGTATGATTATGATTGTATGATTGTGATTGTATGATTGTGATGGTATGATTGTGATTGTATGATTGCGATCGTATGATTGTGATTGTATGATTGTGATTGTATGATTGTGATTGTATGTTTGCGATTGTATCATTGTGATTGTATAATTATGATTGTATTTTTGTGATTGTATGATTGTGATTGTATGATTGTGATTGTATGATTGTGATTGTATGATTGTGATTGTATGATTGTGATTGTATGATTGTGATTGTATGATTGTGATTGTATGATTGCGATTGTATGAATGCGATTGTATGATTGTGATTGTATGATTGCGATTGTATGATTGCGATTGTATGATTGCGATTGTATGATTGCTATTGTATGATTGTGATAGTATGATTGTGATTGTATGACTGTGATTGTATGTCTGTGATTGTATGATTGTGATTGTATGATTGTGATTGTAAGATTGTGATTGTATGACTGTGATTGTATGTCTGTGATTGTATGATTGTGATTGTATGATTGTGATTGTAAGATTGTGATTGTATGACTGTGATTGTATGATTGTGATTGTATGATTGTGATTGTATGATTGTGATTGTATGATTGTGATTGTATGATTGTGATTGTATGATTGTGATTGTATGATTGTATTTGGGAGATTGTAGTTGTATGATTTCGATTGTATGATTGTGATTTTATGATTGTGATGTATGATTGTAATTGTATTATTATGATTGTATGATTCTGATTGTATGATTGTGATGGTATGATTGTGATTGTATGATTGCGATCGTATGATTGTGATTGTATGATTATGATTGTATGATTGTGATTGTATGATTGCGATTGTATGATTGTGATTGTATGATTATGATTGTATGATTGTGATTGTATGATTATGATTGTACGGTTGTGTTTGTATGATTGGGATGGTATGATTGTGATAGTATGATTGTGATTGCATGATTGTGATTGCATGATTGTGATTGTATGATTGTGATAGTATGATTGTGATTGTATGATTGTGAATGTATGATTGTGATTGTATGATTGTGATTGTATGATTGTGATAGTATGGTTGTGATTGTATGATTGTGATTGTATGATCGTGATTGTATTGTTGTGATTGTATGATTGTGATTGTATGATTCCGATTGTATGATTGTGATTGTATGATTGTGATTGTGTGATTGTATTTGGGAGATTGTAATTGTATGATTGCGATTTTATGATTGCGATTGTATGCTGGTGACTGTATTATTGTGATTGTATGATTGTGATTGTATGATTGTGATTGTACGATTGTATTTGGGTGATTGTAATTGTATGATTGCGATTGTATGATTGTGATTGTATGATTGTGATTGTGTGATTGCGATTGTATGATTGCGATTGTATGATTTTGATTGTATGAGTGTGATTGTATGATCGTGATTGTATGACTGTGATTGTATGACTGTGATTGTATGATTGTGATTGTATGATTGTGATTGTATGATTGTGATTGTAAAATTGTGATTGTATGACTGTGATTGTATGATTGTGATTGTATGATTGTGATTGTATGATTGTGATTGTATGATTGTGATGGCATGATTGTGATTGTATGATTGCGATCGTATGATTGTGATTGTATGATTATGATTGTATTTTTGTGATTGTATGATTGTGATTGTATGATTGTGATTGTATGATTGCGATTGTATGATTGTGATTGTATGATTGTGATTGTATGATTGTGATAGTATGATTGTGATTGTATGACTGTGATTGTATGTCTGTGATTGTATGATTGTGATTGTATGATTGTGATTGTAAGATTGTGATTGTATGATTGTGATTGTATGATTGTGATTGTATGATTGTGATTGTATGATTGTGATTGTATGATTGTATTTGGGAGATTGTAGTTGTATGATTTCGATTGTATGATTGTGATTTTATGATTGTGATGTATGATTGTAATTGTATTATTATGATTGTATGATTCTGATTGTATGATTGTGATGGTATGATTGTCATTGTATGATTGCGATCGTATGATTGTGATTGTATGATTATGATTGTATGATTGTGATTGTATGATTGCGATTGTATGATTGTGATTGTATGATTATGATTGTATGATTGTGATTGTATGATTGTGATTGTATGATTGTGATTGTATGATTGTGATTGTATGATTATGATTGTATGATTGTGATTGTATGATTGCGATTGTATGATTGCGATTGTATGATTATGATTCTATTTTTGTGATTGTATGATTGTGATTGTATGATTGCGATTGTATTATTGTGATTGTATGATTGTGATAGTATGGTTGTGATTGTATGATTGTGATTGTATGATTGCGATTGTATGATTGTGATTGTATGATTGTGATAGTATGATTGTGATTGTATGATTGTGATTGTATGATCGTGATTGTATTGTTGTGATTGTATGATTGTGATTGTATGATTCCGATTGTATGATTGTGATTGTATGATTGTGATTGTGTGATTGTATTTGGGAGATTGTAATTGTATGATTGCGATTTTATGATTGCGATTGTATGCTGGTGACTGTATTATTGTGATTGTATGATTGTGATTGTATGATTGTGATTGTACGATTGTATTTGGGTGATTGTAATTGTATGATTGCGATTGTATGATTGTGATTGTATGATTGTGATTGTGTGATTGCGATTGTATGATTGCGATTGTATGATTTTGATTGTATGAGTGTGATTGTATGATCGTGATTGTATGACTGTGATTGTATGACTGTGATTGTATGATTGTGATTGTATGATTGTGATTGTAAAATTGTGATTGTATGACTGTGATTGTATGACTGTGATTGTATGATTGTGATTGTATGATTGTGATTGTATGATTGTGATTGTATGATTGTGATGGTATGATTGTGATTGTATGATTGTGATTGTATGATTGCGATCGTATGATTGTGATTGTATGATTATGATTGTATGATTGTGATTGTATGATTGCGATTGTATCATTGTGATTGTATGATTATGATTGTATGATTGTGATTGTATGATTGTGATTGTATGATTGTGATTCTATGATTGTGATTGTATGATTGTGATTGTATGATTGCGATTGTATGAATGCGATTGTGTGATTGCGATTGTATGATTGCGATTGTATGATTGTGATTGTATGATTGTGATTGTATGATTGCGACTGTATGATTGCGACTGTATGATTGTGACTGTATGATTGTGATTGTGTGATTGCGATTGTATGATTGCGATTGTATGATTGCGATTGTATGATTGCGATTGTATGATTGTGATTGTATGATTGTGATTGTATGATTGTGATAGTATGATTGTGATTGTATGACTGTGATTGTATGTCTGTGATTGTATGATTGTGATTGTATGATTGTGATTGTAAGATTGTGATTGTATGACTGTGATTGTATGAATGTGATTGTATGATTGTGATTGTATGATTGTGATTGTATGATTGTGATAGTATGATTGTGATTGTATGATTGTGATTGTATGATTGTGATTGTATGATTGTGATTGTATGATTGTGATTGTATGATTGTGATTGTATGATTGTGATTGTATGATTGTATTTGGGAGATTGTAGTTGTATGATTTCGGTTGTATGATTGTGATTGTATGATTGTGATGTATGATTGTAATTGTCTGATTATGATTGTATGATTCTGATTGTATGATTGTGATGGTATGATTGTGATTGTGCGATTGTGATTGTACGATTGTGATTGTATGATTGTGATTGTATGATTATGATTGAATGATTGTGATTGCAAGATTGTAATTGTATGATTATGATTGTATGATTGTGATTGTGCGATTGTGATTGTACGATTGTGATTGTATGATTGTGATTGTATGATTGTGATTGTAAGATTGTGATTCTATGACTGTGATTGTATGATTCTGATTGTATGATTGCGATGGTATGATTGTGATTGTGCGATTGTGATTGTACGATTGTGATTGTATGATTGTGATTGTATGATTATGATTGAATGATTGTGATTGCAAGATTGTAATTGTATGATTGTGATTGTATGATTGTATTTGGGAGATTGTATTTTGGAGATTGTAATTGTAGGATTGCGATTGTATGATTGTGATTGTGTGATTGTGATTGTATGATTGTGATTGTATGATTGTGATTTTATGATTGTGATTGTATGATTGTGATTGTATGATTGTGATTGTATGATTGTAATTGTATGATTGTGATTGTATGATTGTGATTGTATGATTGCGATTGTATGATTGCGATTGTATGATTGTGATTGTATGATTGTGATTGTATGATTATGATTGTATGGTTGTGACTGTATGATTGTGATGGTATGATTGCAATTTTATGATTGCGATAGTATGATTGTGATTGTATGATTGTGATTGTATGATTGTGACTGTATGATTGTGGTTGTATGATTGTGATTGTATGATTGTGATAGTATGATCGTGATTGTATGACTGTGATTGTATGACTGTGATTGTATGATTGTGATTGTATGATTGTGATTGTAAGATTGTGATTGTATGACTGTGATTGTATGATTGTGATTGTATGATTGTGATTGTATGATTGTGATTGTATGATTGTGATTGTATGATTGTGATAGTATGATTGTGATTGTATGATTGTGATTGTATGATTGTGATTGTATGATTGTATTTGCGAGATTGTAGTTGTATGATTGCGATTGTATGAATGTGATTGTATGATTGTGATGTATGATTGTAATTGTATGATTATGATTGTATGATTGTGATTGTATGATTGTGATGGTATGATTGTGATTGTATGATTGCGATCGTATGATTGTGATTGTATGATTATGATTGTATGATTGTGATTGTATGATTGCGATTGTATCATTGTGATTGTATGATTATGATTGTATTTTTGTGATTGTATGATTGTGATTGTATGATTGTGATTGTATGATTGTGGTTGTATGATTGTGATTGTATGATTGCGATTGTATGAATGCGATTGTATGATTGTGATTGTATGATTGCGATTGTATGATTGCGATTGTATGATTGTGATTGTATGATTGTGACTGTATGATTGTGATTGTATGATTGTGATTGTGTGATTGCGATTGTATGATTGCGATTGTATGATTGCGATTGTATGATTGCGATTGTATGATTCTGATTGTATGATTGTGATTGTATGATTGTGATTGTATGATTGTGATTGTATGATTCCGATTGTATGATTGTGATTGTATGATTGTGATTGTGTGATTGCGATTGTATGATTGCGATTGTATGATTTTGATTGTATGAGTGTGATTGTATGATCGTGATTGTATGACTGTGATTGTATGACTGTGATTGTATGATTGTGATTGTATGATTGTGATTGTAAAATTGTGATTGTATGACTGTGATTGTATGATTGTGATTGTATGATTGTGATTGTATGATTGTGATTGTATGATTGTGATTGTATGATTGTGATGGTATGATTGTGATTGTATGATTGCGATCGTATGATTGCGATTGTATGATTATGATTGTATGATTGTGATTGTATGATTGCGATTGTATCATTGTGATTGTATGATTATGATTGTATTTTTGTGATTGTATGATTGTGATTGTATGATTGTGATTGTATGATTGTGATTGTATGATTGTGATTGTATGATTGCGATTGTATGAATGCGATTGTGTGATTGTGATTGTATGATTGCGATTGTATGATTGTGATTGTATGATTGTGATTGTATGATTGCGACTGTATGATTGTGACTGTATGATTGTGATTGTGTGATTGCGATTGTATGATTGCGATTGTATGATTGCGATTGTATGATTGCGATTGTATGATTGCGATTGTATGATTGTGATAGTATGATTGTGATTGTATGACTGTGATTGTATGTCTGTGATTGTATGATTGTGATTGTATGATTGTGATTGTAAGATTGCGATTGTATGACTGTGATTGTATGAATGTGATTGTATGATTGTGATTGTATGATTGTGATTGTATGATTGTGATAGTATGATTGTGATTGTATGATTGTGATTGTATGATTGTGATTGTATGATTGTGATTGTATGATTGTGATTGTATGATTGTGATTGTATGATTGTATTTGGGAGATTGTAGTTGTATGATTTCGGTTGTATGATTGTGATTGTATGATTGTGATGTATGATTGTAATTGTCTGATTATGATTGTCTGATTATGATTGTATGATTCTGATTGTATGATTGTGATGGTATGATTGTGATTGTGCGATTGTGATTGTACGATTGTGATTGTATGATTGTGATTGTATGATTATGATTGAATGATTGTGATTGCAAGATTGTAATTGTATGATTATGATTGTATGATTGTGATTGTGCGATTGTGATTGTACGATTGTGATTGTATGATTGTGATTGTATGATTGTGATTGTAAGATTGTGATTGTATGACTGTGATTGTATGATTCTGATTGTATGATTGTGATGGTATGATTGTGATTGTGCGATTGTGATTGTACGATTGTGATTGTATGATTGTGATTGTATGATTATGATTGAATGATTGTGATTGCAAGATTGTAATTGTATGATTGTGATTGTATGATTGTGATTGTATGATTGTGATTGTATGATTGTGATTGTATGATTGTGATTGTATGATTGTGATTGTATGATTGTATTTGGGAGATTGTATTTTGGAGATTGTAATTGTAGGATTGCGATTGTATGATTGTGATTGTGTGATTGTGATTGTATGATTGTGATTGTATGATTGTGATTGTATGATTGTGATTGTATGATTGTGATTGTATGATTGTGATTGTATGATTGTAATTGTATGATTGTGATTGTATGATTGTGATTGTATGATTGCGATTGTATGATTGCGATTGTATGATTGTGATTGTATGATTGTGATTGTATGATTATGATTGTATGGTTGTGACTGTATGATTGTGATGGTATGATTGCAATTTTATGATTGCGATAGTATGATTGCGATTGTATGATTGTGATTGTATGATTGTGGTTGTATGATTGTGATTGTATGATTGCGATTGTATGAATGCGATTGTATGATTGTGATTGTATGATTGCGATTGTATGATTGTGATTGTATGATTGTGATTGTATGATTGTGATTGTATGATTGTGATTGTATGATTGTGATTGAATGATTGTATTTGAGAGATTGTAGTTGTATGATTTCGATTGTATGATTGCGATCGTATGATTGTGAGGGTATGATTATGATTGTATGATTGTGATTGTATGATTGCGATTGTATGATTGTGATTGTATGATTGTGATTGTATGATTGTGAAAGTATGATTGTGATTGTATGATTGTGATTGTATGATTCTGATTGTATGATTGTGATAGTATGATTGTGATTGTAAGATTGTGATTGTATGACTGTGATTGTATGATTGTGATTGTGCGATTGTGATTGTACGATTGTTGTTGTACGATTGTGATTGTAGGATTGTGATTGTATGATTATGATTGAATGATTGTGATTGCATGATTGTGACTGTGTGATTGTGATTGCATGATTTTGAATGTATGATTGTGATTGTATGATTGTGATTGTATGATTGTGATAGTATGATTGTGATTGTAAGATTGTGATTGTATGACTGTGATTGTATGATTGTGATTGTATGATTGTGATTGTATGATTATGATTGTATGATTGTGATTGTACGATTGTATTTGGGAGATTGTATTTTGGAGATTGTAATTGTAGGATTGCGATTGTATGATTGTGATTGTATGATTGTGATTGTATGACTGTGATTGTATGATTGTGATTGTATGATTGTGATTGTATGATTGTGATTGTATGATTGTGATTGTATGATTGTGATTGTGTGATTGCGATTGTATGATTGCGATTGTATGATTGTGATTGTATGAGTGTGATTGTATGATTGTGATTGTATGATTGTATTTGGGAGATTGTAGTTGTATGATTTCGATTGTATGATTGTGATTGTATGATTGTGATGTATGATTGTAATTGTATGATTATGATTGTATGATTCTGATTGTATGATTGTGATGGTATGATTGTGATTGTATGATTGCGATCGTATGATTGTGATTGTATGATTATGATTGTATGATTGCGATTGTATGATTGCGATTGTATGATTGTGATTGTATGATTATGATTGTATTTTTGTGATTGTATGATTGTGATTGTATGATTGCGATTGTATTATTGTGATTGTATGATTGTGATAGTATGGTTGTGATTGTATGATTGTGATTGTATGATTGCGATTGTATGATTGTAATTGTATGATTGTGATTGTATGATTGTGATTGTATGATTGTGATAGTATGATTGTGATTGTATGATTGTGATTGTATGACTGTGATTGTATGATTGTGATCGTGCAATTGTGATTGTACGATTGTGATTGTATGATTGTGATTGTATGATTATGATTGATTGATTGTGATTGCATGATTGTGATTGTATGATTGTGACTGTATGATTGTGATTGTATGATTGTGATTGTATGATTGTGATTGTATGATTGAGATTGCATGATTTTGTATGTATGATTGTGATAGTATGATTGTGATTGTATGATTGTGATTGCATGATTGTGATTGTATGATTGTGATTGTATGATATTGATTTTATGATTGTGATTGTATGATTGTGATTGTATGATTGCGATTGTATGATTGCGATTGTATGATTATGATTGTATGATTGTGATTGTATGATTATGATTGTATGGTTGTGACTGTATGATTGTGATGGTATGATTGCGATTGTATGATTGCGATTGTATGATTGCGATAGTGTGATTGTGATTGTATGATTGTGATTGTATGATTGTGATTGTATGATTGTCACTGTATGATTGTGATTGTATGACTGCGATTGTGTGATTGCGATTGTATGATTGCGATTGTATGATTTTGATTGTATGAGTGTGATTGTATGATTGTGATAGTATGATTGTGATTGTATGACTGTGATTGTATGACTGTGATTGTATGATTGTGATTGTATGATTGTGATTGTAAGATTGTGATTGTACGACTGTGATTGTATGATTGTGATTGTATGATTGTGATTGTATGATTGTGATTGTATGATTGTGATTGTATGATATTGATTGTATGATTGTGATTGTATGATTGTGATTGTATGATTGCGATTGTATGATTGTGATCGTGCAATTGTGATTGTACGATTGTGATTGTATGATTGTGATTGTATGATTATGATTGATTGATTGTGATTGCATGATTGTGATTGTATGATTGTGACTGTATGATTGTGATTGTATGATTGTGATTGTATGATTGTGATTGTATGATTGAGATTGCATGATTTTGTATGTATGATTGTGATAGTATGATTGTGATTGTATGATGGTGATTGCATGATTGTGATTGTATGATTGTGATTGTATGATATTGATTGTATGATTGTGATTGTATGATTGTGATTGTATGATTGCGATTGTATGATTGCGATTGTATGATTATGATTGTATGATTGTGATTGTATGATTATGATTGTATGGTTGTGACTGTATGACTGTGATGGTATGATTGCGATTGTATGATTGCGATTGTATGATTGCGATAGTGTGATTGTGATTGTATGATTGTGATTGTATGATTGTGATTGTATGATTGTCACTGTATGATTGTGATTGTATGACTGCGATTGTGTGATTGCGATTGTATGATTGCGATTGTATGATTTTGATTGTATGAGTGTGATTGTATGACTGTGATAGTATGATTGTGATTGTATGACTGTGATTGTATGACTGTGATTGTATGATTGTGATTGTATGATTGTGATTGTAAGATTGTGATTGTACGACTGTGATTGTATGATTGTGATTGTATGATTGTGATTGTATGATTGTGATTGTATGATTGTGATTGTATGATTGTGATAGTATGATTGTGATTGTATGATTGTGATTGTATGATTGTGATTGTATGATTGTGATTGTATGATTGTATTTGGGAGATTGTATTTTGGAGACTGTAATTGTAGGATTGCGATTGTATGATTGTGATTGTATGATTGTGATTGTATGATTGTGATTGTATGATTGTGATTGTATGATTGTGATTGTATGATTGTGATTGTATGATTGCGATTGTATGATTGCGATTGTATGATTGCGATTGTATGATTATGATTGTATTTTTGTGATTGTATGATTGTGATTGCATGATTTTGAATGTATGATTGTGATTGTATGATTGTGATTGTATGATTGTGATTGTATGATTGTGATTGTATGATTGTGATAGTATGATTGTGATTGTAAGATTGTGATTGTATAACTGTCATTGTATGATTGTGATTGTATGATTGTGATTGTATGATTATGATTGTATGATTGTGATTGTATGATTGTGATGGTATGATTGTGATTGTATGTTTGCGATCGTATGATTGTGATTGTATGATTATGATTGTATGATTGTGATTGTATGATTGCGATTGTATGATTGTGATTGTATGATTATGATTCTATTTTTGTGATTGTATGATTGTGATTGTATGATTGCGATTGTATTATTGTGATTGTATGATTGTGATAGTATGGTTGTGATTGTATGATTGTGATTGTATCATTGCGATTGTATGATTGTGATTGTATGATTGTGATTGTATGATTGTGATTGTATGATTGTGATTGTATGATTGTGATTGTATGATTGTGATTGTATGATTGTGATTGTATGATTGTGATTGCATGATTGTAATTTTATGATTATGATTGTATGATTGTGATTGCATGATTGTGATTGTATGATTGAGATTGCATGATTTTGAATGTATGATTGTGATTGTATGATTGTGATTGTATGATTGTGATTGTATGATTGTGATTGTATGACTGTGATTGTATGATTGTGATAGTATGATTGTGATTGTATGATTGTGATTGTATGACTGTGATTGTATGATTGTGATCGTGCAATTGTGATTGTACGATTGTGATTGTATGATTGTGATTGTATGATTATGATTGATTGATTGTGATTGCATGATTGTGATTGTATGATTGTGACTGTATGATTGTGATTGTATGATTGTGATTGTATGATTGTGATTGTATGATTGAGATTGCATGATTTTGTATGTATGATTGTGATAGTATGATTGTGATTGTATGATTGTGATTGCATGATTGTGATTGTATGATTGTGATTGTATGATATTGATTGTATGATTGTGATTGTATGATTGTGATTGTATGATTGCGATTGTATGATTGCGATTGTATGATTATGATTGTATGAGTGTGATTGTATGATTGTGATTGTATGATTGCGATTGTATGATTGCGATTGTATGATTGTGATTGTATGATTGTGATTGTATGATTATGATTGTATGGTTGTGACTGTATGATTGTGATGGTATGATTGCAATTTTATGATTGCGATAGTATGATTGTGATTGTATGATTGTGATTGTATGATTGTGACTGTATGATTGTGGTTGTATGATTGTGATTGTGTGATTGCGATTGTATGATTGCGATTGTATGATTGTGATTGTATGAGTGTGATTGTATGATTGTGATTGTATGATTGTGATTGTATGACTGTGATTGTATGATTGTGATTATATGACTGTGATTGTATGATTGTGATCGTGCAATTGTGATTGTACGATTGTGATTGTATGATTGTGATTGTATGATTATGATTGATTGATTGTGATTGCATGATTGTGATTGTATGATTGTGACTGTATGATTGTGATTGTATGATTGTGATTGTATGATTGTGATTGTATGATTGAGATTGCATGATTTTGTATGTATGATTGTGATAGTATGATTGTGATTGTATGATTGTGATTGCATGATTGTGATTGTATGATTGTGATTGTATGATATTGATTGTATGATTGTGATTGTATGATTGTGATTGTATGATTGTGATTGTATGATTGTGATTGTATGATTGTGATTGTATGATTGTGATTGTATGATTGTGATTGTATGATTGTGATTGTATGATTGTGATTGTATGATTGTGATTGTATGATTGTGATTGTATGATTGTGATTGTATGATTGTGATTGTATGATTGTGATTGTATGATTGCGATTGTATGATTGCGATTGTATGATTATGATTGTATGATTGTGATTGTATGATTGTGATTGTATGGTTGTGACTGTATGATAGTGATGGTATGATTGCGATTGTATGATTGCGATAGTATGATTGTGATTGTATGATTGTGATTGTATGATTGAGATTGTATGATTGTGACTGTATGATTGTAATTGTATGATTGTGATTGTGTGATTGCGATTGTATGATTGCGATTGTATGATTGTGATTGTATGAGTGTGATTGTATGATTGTGATTGTATGATTGTATTTGGGAGATTGTAGTTGTATGATTTCGATTGTATGATTGTGATTGTATGATTGTGATGTATGATTGTAATTGTATGATTATGATTGTATGATTCTGATTGTATGATTGTGATGGTATGATTGTGATTGTATGATTGCGATCGTGTGATTGTGATTGTATGATTATGATTGTATGACTGTGATTGTATGATTGTGATCGTGCAATTGTGATTGTACGATTGTGATTGTATGATTGTGATTGTATGATTATGATTGATTGATTGTGATTGCATGATTGTGATTGTATGATTGTGACTGTATGATTGTGATTGTATGATTGTGATTGTATGGTTGTGACTGTATGATAGTGATGGTATGATTGCGATTGTATGATTGCGATAGTATGATTGCGATTGTATGATTGTGATTGTATGATTGTGATTGTATGATTGTGACTGTATGATTGTAATTGTATGATTGTGATTGTGTGATTGCGATTGTATGATTGCGATTGTATGATTGTGATTGTATGAGTGTGATTGTATGATTGTGATTGTATGATTGTATTTGGGAGATTGTAGTTGTATGATTTCGATTGTATGATTGTGATTGTATGATTGTGATGTATGATTGTAATTGTATGATTATGATTGTATGATTCTGATTGTATGATTGTGATGGTATGATTGTGATTGTATGATTGCGATCGTATGATTGTGATTGTATGATTATGATTGTATGATTGTGATTGTATGATTGCGATTGTATGATTGTGATTGTATGATTATGATTGTATTTTTGTGATTGTATGATTGTGATTGTATGATTGTGATTGTATGATTGTGATTGTATGATTGTGATTCTATGATTGTGATTGTATGATTGTGATTGTATGATTGTGGTTGTATGATTGCGATTGTATGATTGCGATTGTATGATTGTGATTGTATGATTATGATTGTATGGTTGTGACTGTATGATTGTGATGGTATGATTGCGATTGTATGATTGCGATTGTATGATTGCGATAGTGTGATTGTGATTGTATGATTGTGATTGTATGATTGTGATTGTATGATTGTCACTGTATGATTGTGATTGTATGACTGCGATTGTGTGATTGCGATTGTATGATTGCGATTGTATGATTTTGATTGTATGAGTGTGATTGTATGATTGTGATAGTATGATTGTGATTGTATGACTGTGATTGTATGACTGTGATTGTATGATTGTGATTGTATGATTGTGATTGTAAGATTGTGATTGTACGACTGTGATTGTATGATTGTGATTGTATGATTGTGATTGTATGATTGTGATTGTATGATTGTGATTGTATGATATTGATTGTATGATTGTGATTGTATGATTGTGATTGTATGATTGCGATTGTATGATTGTGATCGTGCAATTGTGATTGTACGATTGTGATTGTATGATTGTGATTGTATGATTGTGATAGTATGGTTGTGATTGTATGATTGTGATTGTATCATTGCGATTGTATGATTGTAATTGTATGATTGTGATTGTATGATTGTGATTGTATGATTGTGATTGTATGATTGTGATTGTATGATTGTGATTGTATGATTGTGATTGTATGATTGTGATTGCATGATTGTAATTTTATGATTATGATTGTATGATTGTGATTGCATGATTGTGATTGTATGATTGAGATTGCATGATTTTGAATGTATGATTGTGATTGTATGATTGTGATTGTATGATTGTGATTGTATGATTGTGATTGTATGACTGTGATTGTATGATTGTGATAGTATGATTGTGATTGTATGATTGTGATTGTATGACTGTGATTGTATGATTGTGATCGTGCAATTGTGATTGTACGATTGTGATTGTATGATTGTGATTGTATGATTATGATTGATTGATTGTGATTGCATGATTGTGATTGTATGATTGTGACTGTATGATTGTGATTGTATGATTGTGATTGTATGATTGTGATTGTATGATTGAGATTGCATGATTTGGTATGTATGATTGTGATAGTATGATTGTGATTGTATGATTGTGATTGCATGATTGTGATTGTATGATTGTGATTGTATGATATTGATTGTATGATTGTGATTGTATGATTGTGATTGTATGATTGCGATTGTATGATTGCGATTGTATGATTATGATTGTATGAGTGTGATTGTATGATTGTGATTGTATGATTGCGATTGTATGATTGCGATTGTATGATTGTGATTGTATGATTGTGATTGTATGATTATGATTGTATGTTTGTGACTGTATGATTGTGATGGTATGATTGCAATTTTATGATTGCGATAGTATGATTGTGATTGTATGATTGTGATTGTATGATTGTGACTGTATGATTGTGGTTGTATGATTGTGATTGTGTGATTGCGATTGTATGATTGCGATTGTATGATTGTGATTGTATGAGTGTGATTGTATGATTGTGATTGTATGATTGTGATTGTATGACTGTGATTGTATGATTGTGATTATATGACTGTGATTGTATGATTGTGATCGTGCAATTGTGATTGTACGATTGTGATTGTATGATTGTGATTGTATGATTATGATTGATTGATTGTGATTGCATGATTGTGATTGTATGATTGTGACTGTATGATTGTGATTGTATGATTGTGATTGTATGATTGTGATTGTATGATTGAGATTGCATGATTTTGTATGTATGATTGTGATAGTATGATTGTGATTGTATGATTGTGATTGCATGATTGTGATTGTATGATTGTGATTGTATGATATTGATTGTATGATTGTGATTGTATGATTGTGATTGTATGATTGTGATTGTATGGTTGTGATTGTATGATTGTGATTGTATGATTGTGATTGTATGATTGTGATTGTATGATTGTGATTGTATGATTGTGATTGTATGATTGTGATTGTATGATTGTGATTGTATGATTGTGATTGTATGATTGTGATTGTATGATTGTGATTGTATGATTGTGATTGTATGATTGTGATTGTATGATTGCGATTGTATGATTGCGATTGTATGATTATGATTGTATGATTGTGATTGTATGATTGTGATTGTATGGTTGTGACTGTATGATAGTGATGGTATGATTGCGATTGTATGATTGCGATAGTATGATTGTGATTGTATGATTGTGATTGTATGATTGTGATTGTATGATTGTGACTGTATGATTGTAATTGTATGATTGTGATTGTGTGATTGCGATTGTATGATTGCGATTGTATGATTGTGATTGTATGAGTGTGATTGTATGATTGTGATTGTATGATTGTATTTGGGAGATTGTAGTTGTATGATTTCGATTGTATGATTGTGATTGTATGATTGTGATGTATGATTGTAATTGTATGATTATGATTGTATGATTCTGATTGTATGATTGTGATGGTATGATTGTGATTGTATGATTGCGATCGTATGATTGTGATTGTATGATTATGATTGTATGACTGTGATTGTATGATTGTGATCGTGCAATTGTGATTGTACGATTGTGATTGTATGATTGTGATTGTATGATTATGATTGATTGATTGTGATTGCATGATTGTGATTGTATGATTGTGACTGTATGATTGTGATTGTATGATTGTGATTGTATGGTTGTGACTGTATGATAGTGATGGTATGATTGCGATTGTATGATTGCGATAGTATGATTGTGATTGTATGATTGTGATTGTATGATTGTGATTGTATGATTGTGACTGTATGATTGTAATTGTATGATTGTGATTGTGTGATTGCGATTGTATGATTGCGATTGTATGATTGTGATTGTATGAGTGTGATTGTATGATTGTGATTGTATGATTGTATTTGGGAGATTGTAGTTGTATGATTTCGATTGTATGATTGTGATTGTATGATTGTGATGTATGATTGTAATTGTATGATTATGATTGTATGATTCTGATTGTATGATTGTGATGGTATGATTGTGATTGTATGATTGCGATCGTATGATTGTGATTGTATGATTATGATTGTATGATTGTGATTGTATGATTGCGATTGTATGATTGTGATTGTATGATTATGATTGTATTTTTGTGATTGTATGATTGTGATTGTATGATTGTGATTGTATGATTGTGATTGTATGATTGTGATTCTATGATTGTGATTGTATGATTGTGATTGTATGATTGTGGTTGTATGATTGCGATTGTATGATTGCGATTGTATGATTGTGATTGTATGATTATGATTGTATTTTTGTGATTGTATGATTGTGATTGCATGATTTTGAATGTATGATTGTGATTGTATGATTGTGATTGTATGTTTGCGATCGTATGATTGTGATTGTATGATTATGATTGTATGATTGTGATTGTATGATTGCGATTGTATGATTGTGATTGTATGATTATGATTCTATTTTTGTGATTGTATGATTGTGATTGTATGATTGCGATTGTATTATTGTGATTGTATGATTGTGATAGTATGGTTGTGATTGTATGATTGTGATTGTATGATTGCGATTGTATGATTGTAATTGTATGATTGTGATTGTATGATTGTGATTGTATGATTGTGATAGTATGATTGTGATTGTATGATTGTGATTGTATGACTGTAATTGTATGATTGTGATCGTGCAATTGTGATTGTACGATTGTGATTGTATGATTGTGATTGTATGATTATGATTGATTGATTGTGATTGCATGATTGTGATTGTATGATTGTGACTGTATGATTGTGATTGTATGATTGTGATTGCATGATTGTGATTGTATGATTGTGATTGTATGATATTGATTGTATGATTGTGATTGTATGATTGTGATTGTATGATTGCGATTGTATGATTGCGATTGTATGATTATGATTGTATGATTGTGATTGTGTGATTATGATTGTATGGTTGTGACTGTATGATTGTGATGGTATGATTGCGATTGTATGATTGCGATTGTATGATTGCGATAGTATGATTGTGATTGTATGATTGTGATTGTATGATTGTGATTGTATGATTGTCACTGTATGATTGTGATTGTATGACTGTGATTGTGTGATTGCGATTGTATGATTGCGATTGTATGATTTTGATTGTATGAGTGTGATTGTATGATTGTGATAGCATGATTGTGATTGTATGACTGTGATTGTATGACTGTGATTGTATGATTGTGATTGTATGATTGTGATTGTAAGATTGTGATTGTATGACTGTGATTGTATGATTGTGATTGTATGATTGTGATTGTATGATTGTGATTGTATGATTGTGATAGTATGATTGTGATTGTATGATTGTGATTGTATGATTGTGATTGTATGATTGTGATTGTATGATTGTGATTGTATGATTGTGATTGTATGATTGTGATTGTATGATTGTATTTGGGAGATTGTATTTTGGAGATTGTAATTGTAGGATTGCGATTGTATGATTGTGATTGTATGATTGTGATTGTATGATTGTGATTGTATGATTGTGATTGTATGATTGTGAATGTATGATTGTGATTGTATGATTGTGATTTTATGATTGTGATTGTATGATTGTGATTGTATGATTGTGATTGTATGATTGTGATTGTATGATTGTGATTGTATGATTGTGATTGTATGATTGCGATTGTATGATTGCGATTGTATGATAATGATTGTATGATTGTGATTGTATGATTGTGATTGTATGGTTGTGACTGTATGATTGTGATGGTATGATTGCGATTGTATGATTGCGATAGTATGATTGTGATTGTATGATTGTGATTTTATGATTGTGATTGTATGATTGTGATTGTATGATTGTGATTGTATGATTGTGATTGTATGATTGTGATTGTATGATTGTGATTGTATGATTGCGATTGTATGATTGCGATTGTATGATAATGATTGTATGATTGTGATTGTATGATTGTGATTGTATGGTTGTGACTGTATGATTGTGATGGTATGATTGCGATTGTATGATTGCGATAGTATGATTGTGATTGTATGATTGTGATTGTATGATTGTGATTGTATGATTGTGATTGTATGATTGTGATTGTATGATTGTGATTGTATGATTGCGATTGTATGATTGCGATTGTATGATAATGATTGTATGATTGTGATCGTATGATTGTGATTGTATGATTATGATTGTATGATTGTGATTGTATGATTGCGATTGTATGATTGTGATTGTATGATTATGATTGTATTTTTGTGATTGTATGATTGTGATTGTATGATTGTGATTGTATGATTGTGATTGTATGATTGTGATTGTATGATTGTGATTGTATGATTGTGATTGTATGATTGTGATTGTATGATTGTGATTGTATGATTGCGATTGTATGATTGCGATTGTATGATTGTGATTGTATGATTATGATTGTATTTTTGTGATTGTATGATTGTGATTGCATGATTTTGAATGTATGATTGTGATTGTATGATTGTGATTGTATGATTGTGATTGTATGATTGTGATTGTATGATTGTGATAGCATGATTGTGATTGTAAGATTGTGATTGTATGACTGTCATTGTATGATTGTGATTGTATGATTGTGATTGTATGATTATGATTGTATGATTGTGATTGTATGATTGTGATGGTATGATTGAGATTGTATGTTTGCGATCGTATGATTGTGATTGTATGATTATGATTGTATGATTGTGATTGTATGATTGCGATTGTATGATTGTGATTGTATGATTATGATTCTATTTTTGTGATTGTATGATTGTGATTGTATGATTGCGATTGTATTATTGTGATTGTATGATTGTGATAGTATGGTTGTGATTGTATGATTGTGATTGTATGATTGCGATTGTATGATTGTAATTGTATGATTGTGATTGTATGATTGTGATTGTATGATTGTGATAGTATGATTGTGATTGTATGATTGTGATTGTATGATTGTGATTGTATGATTGTGATTGTATGATTGTGATTGTATGATTATGATTGTATGATTGTGATTGTATGATTGTGATGGTATGATTGTGATTGTATGTTTGCGATCGTATGATTGTGATTGTATGATTATGATTGTATGATTGTGATTGTATGATTGCGATTGTATGATTGTGATTGTATGATTATGATTCTATTTTTGTGATTGTATGATTGTGATTGTATGATTGCGATTGTATTATTGTGATTGTATGATTGTGATAGTATGGTTGTGATTGTATGATTGTGATTGTATGATTGCGATTGTATGATTGTAATTGTATGATTGTGATTGTATGATTGTGATTGTATGATTGTGATTGTATGATTGTGATTGTATGATTGTGATTGTATGATTGTGATTGTATGATTGTGATTGTATGATTGTGATTGTATGATTGTGATTGTATGATTGTGATAGTATGGTTGTGATTGTATGATTGTGATTGTATGACTGCGATTGTCTGATTGTGGTTGTATGATTGTGATTGTAAGATTGTGATTGTATGATTGTGATTGTATGATTGTGATTGTATGATTGTAATTGTATGATTATGATTGTATGATTGTGATTGCATGATTGTGATTGTATGATTGAGATTGCATGATTTTGTATGTATGATTGTGATTGTATGATTGTGATTGTATGATTGTGATTGTATGATTGTGATTGTATGATTGTGATTGTATGACTGTGATTGTATGATTGTGATAGTATGATTGTGATTGTATGATTGTGATTGTATGACTGTGATTGTATGATTGTGATCGTGCAATTGTGATTGTACGATTGTGGTTGTATGATTGTGATTGTATGATTATGATTGATTGATTGTGATTGCATGATTGTGATTGTATGATTGTGACTGTATGATTGTGATTGTATGATTGTGATTGTATGATTGTGATTGTATGATTGAGATTGCATGATTTTGTATGTATGATTGTGATAGTATGATTGTGATTGTATGATTGTGATTGCATGATTGTGATTGTATGATTGTGATTGTATGATATTGATTGTATGATTGTGATTGTATGATTGTGATTGTATGATTGCGATTGTATGATTGCGATTGTATGATTATGATTGTATGATTGTGATTGTATGATTATGATTGTATGGTTGTGACTGTATGATTGTGATGGTATGATTGCGATTGTATGATTGCGATTGTATGATTGCGATTGTATGATTGCGATTGTATGATTGCGATTGTATGATTGTGATTGTATGATTGTGATTGTATGATTGTGATTGTATGATTGTGATAGCATGATTGTGATTGTAAGATTGTGATTGTATGACTGTCATTGTATGATTGTGATTGTGCGATTGTGATTGTACGATTGTGATTGTACGATTGTGATTGTAGGATTGTGATTGTATGATTATGATTGAATGATTGTGATTGTACGATTGTGATTGTACGATTGTGATTGTAGGATTGTGATTGTATGATTATGATTGAATGATTGTGATTGCATGATTGTGACTGTGTGATTGTGATTGCATGATTTTGAATGTATGATTGTGATTGTATGATTGTGATTGTATGATTGTGATTGTATGATTGTGATTGTATGATTGTGATAGTATGATTGTGATTGTAAGATTGTGATTGTATGATTGTGATTGTATGATTACGATTGTATGATTGTGATTGTATGATTGTATTTGGGAGATTGTATTTTGGAGATTGTAATCGTAGGATTGCGATTGTATGATTGTGATTGTATGATTGTGATTGTATGATTGTGATTGTATGATTGTGATTGTATGATTGTGATTGTATGATTGTGATTGTATGATTGTGATTGTATGATTGTGATAGTATGATTGTGATTGTAAGATTGTGATTGTATGACTGTGATTGTATGATTGTGATTGTATGATTGTGATTGTATAATTATGATTGTATGTTTGTGATTGTATGATTATGATTGTACGGTTGTGTTTGTATGATTGGGATGGTATGATTGCGATTGTATGATTGCGTTAGTATGATTGTGATTGTATGATTGAGATTGTATGATTGTGATTGTATGATTGTGATTGTATGATTGCGATAGTATGATTGTGATTGTATGACTGTGATTGTATGATTGTGATTGTATGATTGTGATTGTATGATTGTCATTGTCTGGTTATGATTGTATGATTGTGATTGCATGATTGTGATTGCATGATTGTGATTGTATGATTGTGATAGTATGATTGTGATTGTATGATTTTGAATGTATGATTGTGATTGTATGATTGTGATTGTATGATTGTGATTGTATGATTGTGATTGTATGATTGTGATTGTATGATTGCGATTGTATGATTGTGATTGTATGATTGTATTTGGGAGATTGTAATTGTATGATTGTGATTGTATGATTGCGATAGTATTATTGTGATTGTATGATTGCGATTGTATGATTGTGATTGTATGACTGTGATTGTATGACTGTGATTGTATGATTGTGATTGTATGATTGTGATTGTAAGATTGTGATTGTATGACTGTGATTGTATGATTGTGATTGTATGATTGTGATTGTATGATTGTGATTGTATGATTGTGATTGTATGATTGTGATTGTATGATTGTGATTGTATGATTGTATTTGAGAGATTGTAGTTGTATGATTGCGATTGTATGATTGCGATTGTATGATTGTAATTGTATGATTGTGATAGTATGATTGTGATTGTATGACTGTGAGTGTATGTCTGTGATTGTATGATTGTGATTGTATGATTGTGATTGTAAGATTGTGATTGTATGACTGTGATTGTATGACTGTGATTGTATGATTGTGATTGTATGATTGTGATTGTAAGATTGTGATTGTATGACTGTGATTGTATGACTGTGATTGTATGATTGTGATTGTATGATTGTGATTGTATAATTATGATTGTATGATTGTGATTGTATGATTATGATTGTACGGTTGTGTTTGTATGATTGGGATGGTATGATTGCGATTGTATGATTGCGATAGTATGATTGTGATTGTATGATTGTGATTGTATGATTGTGATTGTATGATTGTGATTGTATGATTGCAATTGTATGATTGTGAATGTATGATTGTGATTGTATGATTGTGATTGTATGACTGTGATTGTATGATTGTGATAGTATGATTGTGATTGTATGAGTGTGATTGTATGATTGTGATTGTATGATTGTATTTGTATGATTGTGATTGTATGATTGTATTTGAGAGATTGTAGTTGTATGATTGCGATTGTATGAATGTGATTGTATGATTGTGATGTATGATTGTAATTGTATGATTATGATTGTATGATTGTGATTGTATGATTGTGATTGTACTATTGTGATGTATGATTGTAATTGTATGATTATGATTGTATGATTGTGATTGTATGATTGTGATGGTATGATTGTGATTGTGTGATTGCGATTGTATGAATGTGATTGTATGATTGTGATGTATGATTGTAATTGTATGATTATGATTGTATGATTGTGATTGTATGATTGTGATGGTATGATTGTGATTGTATGATTGCGATCGTATGATTGTGATTGTATGATTGTGATTGTATGATTATGATTGTATGGTTGTGACTGTATGATTGTGATGGTATGATTGCAATTTTATGATTGCGATAGTATGATTGTGATTGTATGATTGTGATTGTATGATTGTGACTGTATGATTGTGGTTGTATGATTGTGATTGTGTGATTGCGATTGTATGATTGCGATTGTATGATTGTGATTGTATGAGTGTGATTGTATGATTGTGATAGTATGATTGTGATTGTATGACTGTGATTGTATGACTGTGATTGTATGATTGTGATTGTATGATTGTGATTGTAAGATTGTGATTGTATGACTGTGATTGTATGATTGTGATTGTATGATTGTGATTGTATGATTGTGATTGTATGATTGTGATTGTATGATTGTGATAGTATGATTGTGATTGTATGATTGTGATTGTATGATTGTGATTGTATGATTGTGATTGTATGATTGTGATTGTATGGTTGTGACTGTATGATTGTGATGGTATGATTGCGATTGTATGATTGCGATAGTATGATTGTGATTGTATGATTGTGATTGTATGATTGTGATTGTATGATTGTGATTGTATGATTGTGATTGTATGATTGTGATTGTATGATTGCGATTGTATGATTGCGATTGTATGATAATGATTGTATGATTGTGATCGTATGATTGTGATTGTATGATTATGATTGTATGATTGTGATTGTATGATTGCGATTGTATGATTGTGATTGTATGATTATGATTGTATTTTTGTGATTGTATGATTGTGATTGTATGATTGTGATTGTATGATTGTGATTGTATGATTGTGATTGTATGATTGTGATTGTATGATTGTGATTGTATGATTGTGATTGTATGATTGTGATTGTATGATTGCGATTGTATGATTGCGATTGTATGATTGTGATTGTATGATTATGATTGTATTTTTGTGATTGTATGATTGTGATTGCATGATTTTGAATGTATGATTGTGATTGTATGATTGTGATTGTATGATTGTGATTGTATGATTGTGATTGTATGATTGTGATAGCATGATTGTGATTGTAAGATTGTGATTGTATGACTGTCATTGTATGATTGTGATTGTATGATTGTGATTGTATGATTATGATTGTATGATTGTGATTGTATGATTGTGATGGTATGATTGAGATTGTATGTTTGCGATCGTATGATTGTGATTGTATGATTATGATTGTATGATTGTGATTGTATGATTGCGATTGTATGATTGTGATTGTATGATTATGATTCTATTTTTGTGATTGTATGATTGTGATTGTATGATTGCGATTGTATTATTGTGATTGTATGATTGTGATAGTATGGTTGTGATTGTATGATTGTGATTGTATGATTGCGATTGTATGATTGTAATTGTATGATTGTGATTGTATGATTGTGATTGTATGATTGTGATAGTATGATTGTGATTGTATGATTGTGATTGTATGATTGTGATTGTATGATTGTGATTGTATGATTGTGATTGTATGATTATGATTGTATGATTGTGATTGTATGATTGTGATGGTATGATTGTGATTGTATGTTTGCGATCGTATGATTGTGATTGTATGATTATGATTGTATGATTGTGATTGTATGATTGCGATTGTATGATTGTGATTGTATGATTATGATTCTATTTTTGTGATTGTATGATTGTGATTGTATGATTGCGATTGTATTATTGTGATTGTATGATTGTGATAGTATGGTTGTGATTGTATGATTGTGATTGTATGATTGCGATTGTATGATTGTAATTGTATGATTGTGATTGTATGATTGTGATTGTATGATTGTGATTGTATGATTGTGATTGTATGATTGTGATTGTATGATTGTGATTGTATGATTGTGATTGTATGATTGTGATTGTATGATTGTGATTGTATGATTGTGATAGTATGGTTGTGATTGTATGATTGTGATTGTATGACTGCGATTGTCTGATTGTGGTTGTATGATTGTGATTGTAAGATTGTGATTGTATGATTGTGATTGTATGATTGTGATTGTATGATTGTAATTGTATGATTATGATTGTATGATTGTGATTGCATGATTGTGATTGTATGATTGAGATTGCATGATTTTGTATGTATGATTGTGATTGTATGATTGTGATTGTATGATTGTGATTGTATGATTGTGATTGTATGATTGTGATTGTATGACTGTGATTGTATGATTGTGATAGTATGATTGTGATTGTATGATTGTGATTGTATGACTGTGATTGTATGATTGTGATCGTGCAATTGTGATTGTACGATTGTGGTTGTATGATTGTGATTGTATGATTATGATTGATTGATTGTGATTGCATGATTGTGATTGTATGATTGTGACTGTATGATTGTGATTGTATGATTGTGATTGTATGATTGTGATTGTATGATTGAGATTGCATGATTTTGTATGTATGATTGTGATAGTATGATTGTGATTGTATGATTGTGATTGCATGATTGTGATTGTATGATTGTGATTGTATGATATTGATTGTATGATTGTGATTGTATGATTGTGATTGTATGATTGCGATTGTATGATTGCGATTGTATGATTATGATTGTATGATTGTGATTGTATGATTATGATTGTATGGTTGTGACTGTATGATTGTGATGGTATGATTGCGATTGTATGATTGCGATTGTATGATTGCGATTGTATGATTGCGATTGTATGATTGCGATTGTATGATTGTGATTGTATGATTGTGATTGTATGATTGTGATTGTATGATTGTGATAGCATGATTGTGATTGTAAGATTGTGATTGTATGACTGTCATTGTATGATTGTGATTGTGCGATTGTGATTGTACGATTGTGATTGTACGATTGTGATTGTAGGATTGTGATTGTATGATTATGATTGAATGATTGTGATTGTACGATTGTGATTGTACGATTGTGATTGTAGGATTGTGATTGTATGATTATGATTGAATGATTGTGATTGCATGATTGTGACTGTGTGATTGTGATTGCATGATTTTGAATGTATGATTGTGATTGTATGATTGTGATTGTATGATTGTGATTGTATGATTGTGATTGTATGATTGTGATAGTATGATTGTGATTGTAAGATTGTGATTGTATGATTGTGATTGTATGATTACGATTGTATGATTGTGATTGTATGATTGTATTTGGGAGATTGTATTTTGGAGATTGTAATCGTAGGATTGCGATTGTATGATTGTGATTGTATGATTGTGATTGTATGATTGTGATTGTATGATTGTGATTGTATGATTGTGATTGTATGATTGTGATTGTATGATTGTGATTGTATGATTGTGATAGTATGATTGTGATTGTAAGATTGTGATTGTATGACTGTGATTGTATGATTGTGATTGTATGATTGTGATTGTATAATTATGATTGTATGTTTGTGATTGTATGATTATGATTGTACGGTTGTGTTTGTATGATTGGGATGGTATGATTGCGATTGTATGATTGCGTTAGTATGATTGTGATTGTATGATTGAGATTGTATGATTGTGATTGTATGATTGTGATTGTATGATTGCGATAGTATGATTGTGATTGTATGACTGTGATTGTATGATTGTGATTGTATGATTGTGATTGTATGATTGTCATTGTCTGGTTATGATTGTATGATTGTGATTGCATGATTGTGATTGCATGATTGTGATTGTATGATTGTGATAGTATGATTGTGATTGTATGATTTTGAATGTATGATTGTGATTGTATGATTGTGATTGTATGATTGTGATTGTATGATTGTGATTGTATGATTGTGATTGTATGATTGCGATTGTATGATTGTGATTGTATGATTGTATTTGGGAGATTGTAATTGTATGATTGTGATTGTATGATTGCGATAGTATTATTGTGATTGTATGATTGCGATTGTATGATTGTGATTGTATGACTGTGATTGTATGACTGTGATTGTATGATTGTGATTGTATGATTGTGATTGTAAGATTGTGATTGTATGACTGTGATTGTATGATTGTGATTGTATGATTGTGATTGTATGATTGTGATTGTATGATTGTGATTGTATGATTGTGATTGTATGATTGTGATTGTATGATTGTATTTGAGAGATTGTAGTTGTATGATTGCGATTGTATGATTGCGATTGTATGATTGTAATTGTATGATTGTGATAGTATGATTGTGATTGTATGACTGTGAGTGTATGTCTGTGATTGTATGATTGTGATTGTATGATTGTGATTGTAAGATTGTGATTGTATGACTGTGATTGTATGACTGTGATTGTATGATTGTGATTGTATGATTGTGATTGTAAGATTGTGATTGTATGACTGTGATTGTATGACTGTGATTGTATGATTGTGATTGTATGATTGTGATTGTATAATTATGATTGTATGATTGTGATTGTATGATTATGATTGTACGGTTGTGTTTGTATGATTGGGATGGTATGATTGCGATTGTATGATTGCGATAGTATGATTGTGATTGTATGATTGTGATTGTATGATTGTGATTGTATGATTGTGATTGTATGATTGCAATTGTATGATTGTGAATGTATGATTGTGATTGTATGATTGTGATTGTATGACTGTGATTGTATGATTGTGATAGTATGATTGTGATTGTATGAGTGTGATTGTATGATTGTGATTGTATGATTGTATTTGTATGATTGTGATTGTATGATTGTATTTGAGAGATTGTAGTTGTATGATTGCGATTGTATGAATGTGATTGTATGATTGTGATGTATGATTGTAATTGTATGATTATGATTGTATGATTGTGATTGTATGATTGTGATTGTACTATTGTGATGTATGATTGTAATTGTATGATTATGATTGTATGATTGTGATTGTATGATTGTGATGGTATGATTGTGATTGTGTGATTGCGATTGTATGAATGTGATTGTATGATTGTGATGTATGATTGTAATTGTATGATTATGATTGTATGATTGTGATTGTATGATTGTGATGGTATGATTGTGATTGTATGATTGCGATCGTATGATTGTGATTGTATGATTGTGATTGTATGATTATGATTGTATGGTTGTGACTGTATGATTGTGATGGTATGATTGCAATTTTATGATTGCGATAGTATGATTGTGATTGTATGATTGTGATTGTATGATTGTGACTGTATGATTGTGGTTGTATGATTGTGATTGTGTGATTGCGATTGTATGATTGCGATTGTATGATTGTGATTGTATGAGTGTGATTGTATGATTGTGATAGTATGATTGTGATTGTATGACTGTGATTGTATGACTGTGATTGTATGATTGTGATTGTACGATTGTGATTGTAAGATTGTGATTGTATGACTGTGATTGTATGATTGTGATTGTATGATTGTGATTGTATGATTGTGATTGTATGATTGTGATTGTATGATTGTGATAGTATGATTGTGATTGTATGATTGTGATTGTATGATTGTGATTGTATGATTGTATTTGGGAGATTGTAGTTGTATGATTGCGATTGTATGAATGTGATTGTATGATTGTGATGTATGATTGTAATTGTATGATTATGATTGTATGATTGTGATTGTATGATTGTGATGGTATGATTGTGATTGTATGATTGCGATCGTATGATTGTGATTGTATGATTATGATTGTATGATTGTGATTGTATGATTGCGATTGTATCATTGTGATTGTATGATTATGATTGTATTTTTGTGATTGTATGATTGTGATTGTATGATTGTGATTGTATGATTGTGGTTGTATGATTGTGATTGTATGATTGCGATTGTATGAATGCGATTGTATGATTGTGATTGTATGATTGCGATTGTATGATTGTGATTGTATGATTGTGATTGTATGATTGTGACTGTATGATTGTGATTGTATGATTGTGATTGTGTGATTGCGATTGTATGATTGCGATTGTATGATTGCGATTGTATGATTGTGATTGTATGATTGTGGTTGTATGATTGTGATTGTATGATTGCGATTGTATGAATGCGATTGTATGATTGTGATTGTATGATTGCGATTGTATGATTGTGATTGTATGATTGTGATTGTATGATTGTGATTGTATGATTGTGATTGTATGATTGTGATTGAATGATTGTATTTGGGAGATTGTAGTTGTATGATTTCGATTGTATGATTGCGATCGTATGATTGTGAGGGTATGATTATGATTGTATGATTGTGATTGTATGATTGCGATTGTATGATTGTGATTGTATGATTGTGATTGTATGATTGTGAAAGTATGATTGTGATTGTATGATTGTGATTGTATGATTCTGATTGTATGATTGTGATAGTATGATTGTGATTGTAAGATTGTGATTGTATGACTGTGATTGTATGATTGTGATTGTGCGATTGTGATTGTACGATTGTTGTTGTACGATTGTGATTGTAGGATTGTGATTGTATGATTATGATTGAATGATTGTGATTGCATGATTGTGACTGTGTGATTGTGTTTGCATGATTTTGAATGTATGATTGTGATTGTATGATTGTGATTGTATGATTGTGATAGTATGATTGTGATTGTAAGATTGTGATTGTATGACTGTGATTGTATGATTGTGATTGTATGATTGTGATTGTATGATTATGATTGTATGATTGTGATTGTACGATTGTATTTGGGAGATTGTATTTTGGAGATTGTAATTGTAGGATTGCGATTGTATGATTGTGATTGTATGATTGTGATTGTATGATTGTGATTGTATGATTGTGATTGTATGATTGTGATTGTATGATTGTGATTGTATGATTGTGATTGTATGATTGTGATTGTGTGATTGCGATTGTATGATTGCGATTGTATGATTGTGATTGTATGAGTGTGATTGTATGATTGTGATTGTATGATTGTATTTGGGAGATTGTAGTTGTATGATTTCGATTGTATGATTGTGATTGTATGATTGTGATGTATGATTGTAATTGTATGATTATGATTGTATGATTCTGATTGTATGATTGTGATGGTATGATTGTGATTGTATGATTGCGATCGTATGATTGTGATTGTATGATTATGATTGTATGATTGCGATTGTATGATTGCGATTGTATGATTGTGATTGTATGATTATGATTGTATTTTTGTGATTGTATGATTGTGATTGTATGATTGCGATTGTATTATTGTGATTGTATGATTGTGATAGTATGGTTGTGATTGTATGATTGTGATTGTATGATTGCGATTGTATGATTGTAATTGTATGATTGTGATTGTATGATTGTGATTGTATGATTGTGATAGTATGATTGTGATTGTATGATTGTGATTGTATGACTGTGATTGTATGATTGTGATCGTGCAATTGTGATTGTACGATTGTGATTGTATGATTGTGATTGTATGATTATGATTGATTGATTGTGATTGCATGATTGTGATTGTATGATTGTGACTGTATGATTGTGATTGTATGATTGTGATTGTATGATTGTGATTGTATGATTGAGATTGCATGATTTTGTATGTATGATTGTGATAGTATGATTGTTATTGTATGATTGTGATTGCATGATTGTGATTGTATGATTGTGATTGTATGATATTGATTGTATGATTGTGATTGTATGATTGTGATTGTATGATTGCGATTGTATGATTGCGATTGTATGATTGTGATTGTATGATTGTGATTGTATGATTGTGATTGTATGATTGTGATTGTATGATTGTGATTGTATGATTGTGATTGTATGATTGTGATTGTATGATTGTGATTGTATGATTGTGATTGTATGATTGCGATTGTATGATTGCGATTGTATGATTATGATTGTATGATTGTGATTGTATGATTGTGATTGTATGGTTGTGACTGTATGATAGTGATGGTATGATTGCGATTGTATGATTGCGATAGTATGATTGTGATTGTATGATTGTGATTGTATGATTGTGATTGTATGATTGTGACTGTATGATTGTAATTGTATGATTGTGATTGTGTGATTGCGATTGTATGATTGCGATTGTATGATTGTGATTGTATGAGTGTGATTGTATGATTGTGATTGTATGATTGTATTTGGGAGATTGTAGTTGTATGATTTCGATTGTATGATTGTGATTGTATGATTGTGATGTATGATTGTAATTGTATGATTATGTTTGTATGATTCTGATTGTATGATTGTGATGGTATGATTGTGATTGTATGATTGCGATCGTATGATTGTGATTGTATGATTATGATTGTATGATTGTGATTGTATGATTGCGATTGTATGATTGTGATTGTATGATTATGATTGTATTTTTGTGATTGTATGATTGTGATTGTATGATTGTGATTGTATGATTGTGATTCTATGATTGTGATTGTATGATTGTGATTGTATGATTGTGGTTGTATGATTGCGATTGTATGATTGCGATTGTATGATTGTGATTGTATGATTATGATTGTATTTTTGTGATTGTATGATTGTGATTGCATGATTTTGAATGTATGATTGTGATTGTATGATTGTGATTGTATGTTTGCGATCGTATGATTGTGATTGTATGATTATGATTGTATGATTGTGATTGTATGATTGCGATTGTATGATTGTGATTGTATGATTATGATTCTATTTTTGTGATTGTATGATTGTGATTGTATGATTGCGATTGTATTATTGTGATTGTATGATTGTGATAGTATGGTTGTGATTGTATGATTGTGATTGTATGATTGCGATTGTATGATTGTAATTGTATGATTGTGATTGTATGATTGTGATTGTATGATTGTGATAGTATGATTGTGATTGTATGATTGTGATTGTATGACTGTGATTGTATGATTGTGATCGTGCAATTGTGATTGTACGATTGTGATTGTATGATTGTGATTGTATGATTATGATTGATTGATTGTGATTGCATGATTGTGATTGTATGATTGTGACTGTATGATTGTGATTGTATGATTGTGATTGCATGATTGTGATTGTATGATTGTGATTGTATGATATTGATTGTATGATTGTGATTGTATGATTGTGATTGTATGATTGCGATTGTATGATTGCGATTGTATGATTATGATTGTATGATTGTGATTGTGTGATTATGATTGTATGGTTGTGACTGTATGATTGCGATGGTATGATTGCGATTGTATGATTGCGATTGTATGATTGCGATAGTATGATTGTGATTGTATGATTGTGATTGTATGATTGTGATTGTATGATTGTCACTGTATGATTGTGATTGTATGACTGTGATTGTGTGATTGCGATTGTATGATTGCGATTGTATGATTTTGATTGTATGAGTGTGATTGTATGATTGTGATAGCATGATTGTGATTGTATGACTGTGATTGTATGACTGTGATTGTATGATTGTGATTGTATGATTGTGATTGTAAGATTGTGATTGTATGACTGTGATTGTATGATTGTGATTGTATGATTGTGATTGTATGATTGTGATTGTATGATTGTGATAGTATGATTGTGATTGTATGATTGTGATTGTATGATTGTGATTGTATGATTGTGATTGTATGATTGTGATTGTATGATTGTGATTGTATGATTGTATTTGGGAGATTGTATTTTGGAGATTGTAATTGTAGGATTGCGATTGTATGATTGTGATTGTATGATTGTGATTGTATGATTGTGATTGTATGATTGTGATTGTATGATTGTGAATGTATGATTGTGATTGTATGATTGTGATTTTATGATTGTGATTGTATGATTGTGATTGTATGATTGTGATTGTATGATTGTGATTGTATGATTGTGATTGTATGATTGTGATTGTATGATTGCGATTGTAT
Organism: Megachile rotundata; assembly: GCF_050947335.1. Classification (NCBI taxonomy): domain Eukaryota; kingdom Metazoa; phylum Arthropoda; class Insecta; order Hymenoptera; family Megachilidae; genus Megachile; species Megachile rotundata. The sequence continues at coordinate 2,927,437 of NW_027473324.1, forward strand.
GATTGCGATTGTATGATAATGATTGTATGATTGTGATTGTATGATTGTGATTGTATGGTTGTGACTGTATGATTGTGATGGTATGATTGCGATTGTATGATTGCGATAGTATGATTGTGATTGTATGATTGTGATTGTATGATTGTGATTGTATGATTGTGATTGTATGATTGTGACTGTATGATTGTAATTGTATGATTGTGATTGTGTGATTGCGATTGTATGATTGCGATTGTATGATTGTGATTGTATGAGTGTGATTGTATGATTGTGATTGTATGATTGTATTTGGGAGATTGTAGTTGTATGATTTCGATTGTATGATTGTGATTGTATGATTGTGATGTATGATTGTAATTGTATGATTATGATTGTATGATTCTGATTGTATGATTGTGATGGTATGATTGTGATTGTATGATTGCGATCGTATGATTGTGATTGTATGATTATGATTGTATGATTGTGATTGTATGATTGCGATTGTATGATTGTGATTGTATGATTATGATTGTATTTTTGTGATTGTATGATTGTGATTGTATGATTGTGATTGTATGATTATGATTGTATGATTGTGATTGTATGATTGTGATGGTATGATTGTGATTGTATGTTTGCGATCGTATGATTGTGATTGTATGATTATGATTGTATGATTGTGATTGTATGATTGCGATTGTATGATTGTGATTGTATGATTATGATTCTATTTTTGTGATTGTATGATTGTGATTGTATGATTGCGATTGTATTATTGTGATTGTATGATTGTGATAGTATGGTTGTGATTGTATGATTGTGATTGTATGATTGCGATTGTATGATTGTAATTGTATGATTGTGATTTTATGATTGTGATTGTATGATTGTGATAGTATGGTTGTGATTGTATGATTGTGATTGTATGACTGCGATTGTCTGATTGTGGTTGTATGATTGTGATTGTAAGATTGTGATTGTATGATTGTGATTGTATGATTGTGATTGTATGATTGTAATTGTATGATTATGATTGTATGATTGTGATTGCATGATTGTGATTGTATGATTGAGATTGCATGATTTTGTATGTATGATTGTGATTGTATGATTGTGATTGTATGATTGTGATTGTATGATTGTGATTGTATGATTGTGATTGTATGACTGTGATTGTATGATTGTGATAGTATGATTGTGATTGTATGATTGTGATTGTATGACTGTGATTGTATGATTGTGATCGTGCAATTGTGATTGTACGATTGTGGTTGTATGATTGTGATTGTATGATTATGATTGATTGATTGTGATTGCATGATTGTGATTGTATGATTGTGACTGTATGATTGTGATTGTATGATTGTGATTGTATGATTGTGATTGTATGATTGAGATTGCATGATTTTGTATGTATGATTGTGATAGTATGATTGTGATTGTATGATTGTGATTGCATGATTGTGATTGTATGATTGTGATTGTATGATATTGATTGTATGATTGTGATTGTATGATTGTGATTGTATGATTGCGATTGTATGATTGCGATTGTATGATTATGATTGTATGATTGTGATTGTATGATTATGATTGTATGGTTGTGACTGTATGATTGTGATGGTATGATTGCGATTGTATGATTGCGATTGTATGATTGCGATTGTATGATTGCGATTGTATGATTGTGATTGTATGATTGTGATTGTATGATTGTGATTGTATGATTGTGATAGCATGATTGTGATTGTAAGATTGTGATTGTATGACTGTCATTGTATGATTGTGATTGTGCGATTGTGATTGTACGATTGTGATTGTACGATTGTGATTGTAGGATTGTGATTGTATGATTATGATTGAATGATTGTGATTGTACGATTGTGATTGTACGATTGTGATTGTAGGATTGTGATTGTATGATTATGATTGAATGATTGTGATTGCATGATTGTGACTGTGTGATTGTGATTGCATGATTTTGAATGTATGATTGTGATTGTATGATTGTGATTGTATGATTGTGATTGTATGATTGTGATTGTATGATTGTGATAGTATGATTGTGATTGTAAGATTGTGATTGTATGATTGTGATTGTATGATTATGATTGTATGATTGTGATTGTATGATTGTATTTGGGAGATTGTATTTTGGAGATTGTAATCGTAGGATTGCGATTGTATGATTGTGATTGTATGATTGTGATTGTATGATTGTGATTGTATGATTGTGATTGTATGATTGTGATTGTATGATTGTGATTGTATGATTGTGATTGTATGATTGTGATAGTATGATTGTGATTGTAAGATTGTGATTGTATGACTGTGATTGTATGATTGTGATTGTATGATTGTGATTGTATAATTATGATTGGATGTTTGTGATTGTATGATTATGATTGTACGGTTGTGTTTGTATGATTGGGATGGTATGATTGCGATTGTATGATTGCGATAGTATGATTGTGATTGTATGATTGAGATTGTATGATTGTGATTGTATGATTGTGATTGTATGATTGCGATAGTATGATTGTGATTGTATGACTGTGATTGTATGATTGTGATTGTATGATTGTGATTGTATGATTGTCATTGTCTGGTTATGATTGTATGATTGTGATTGCATGATTGTGATTGCATGATTGTGATTGTATGATTGTGATAGTATGATTGTGATTGTATGATTTTGAATGTATGATTGTGATTGTATGATTGTGATTGTATGATTGTGATTGTATGATTGTGATTGTATGATTGTGATTGTATGATTGCGATTGTATGATTGTGATTGTATGATTGTATTTGGGAGATTGTAATTGTATGATTGTGATTGTATGATTGCGATAGTATTATTGTGATTGTATGATTGCGATTGTATGATTGTGATTGTATGACTGTGATTGTATGACTGTGATTGTATGATTGTGATTGTATGATTGTGATTGTAAGATTGTGATTGTATGACTGTGATTGTATGATTGTGATTGTATGATTGTGATTGTATGATTGTGATTGTATGATTGTGATTGTATGATTGTGATTGTATGATTGTATTTGAGAGATTGTAGTTGTATGATTGCGATTGTATGATTGCGATTGTATGATTGTAATTGTATGATTGTGATAGTATGATTGTGATTGTATGACTGTGATTGTATGTCTGTGATTGTATGATTGTGATTGTATGATTGTGATTGTAAGATTGTGATTGTATGACTGTGATTGTATGACTGTGATTGTATGATTGTGATTGTATGATTGTGATTGTATAATTATGATTGTATGATTGTGATTGTATGATTATGATTGTACGGTTGTGTTTGTATGATTGGGATGGTATGATTGCGATTGTATGATTGCGATAGTATGATTGTGATTGTATGATTGTGATTGTATGATTGTGATTGTATGATTGTGATTGTATGATTGCAATTGTATGATTGTGAATGTATGATTGTGATTGTATGATTGTGATTGTATGACTGTGATTGTATGATTGTGATTGTATGATTGTGATTGTATAATTATGATTGTATGATTGTGATTGTATGATTATGATTGTACGGTTGTGTTTGTATGATTGGGATGGTATGATTGCGATTGTATGATTGCGATAGTATGATTGTGATTGTATGATTGTGATTGTATGATTGTGATTGTATGATTGTGATTGTATGATTGCAATTGTATGATTGTGAATGTATGATTGTGATTGTATGATTGTGATTGTATGATTGTGATAGTATGGTTGTGATTGTATGATTGTGATTGTATGATCGTGATTGTATTGTTGTGATTGTATGATTGTGATTGTATGATTCCGATTGTATGATTGTGATTGTATGATTGTGATTGTGTGATTGTATTTGGGAGATTGTAATTGTATGATTGCGATTTTATGATTGCGATTGTATGCTGGTGACTGTATTATTGTGATTGTATGATTGTGATTGTATGATTGTGATTGTACGATTGTATTTGGGTGATTGTAATTGTATGATTGCGATTGTATGATTGTGATTGCATGATTGTGATTGTGTGATTGCGATTGTATGATTGCGATTGTATGATTTTGATTGTATGAGTGTGATTGTATGATTGTGATAGTATGATTGTGATTGTATGACTGTGATTGTATGACTGTGATTGTATGACTGTGATTGTATGATTGTGATTGTATTGTTGTGATTGTAAAATTGTGATTGTATGATTGTGACTGTATGATTGTGATTGTATGATTGTGATAGTATGATTGTGATTGTATGAGTGTGATTGTATGATTGTGATTGTATGATTGTATTTGTATGGTTGTGATTGTATGATTGTATTTGAGAGATTGTAGTTGTATGATTGCGATTGTATGAATGTGATTGTATGATTGTGATGTATGATTGTAATTGTATGATTATGATTGTATGATTGTGATTGTATGATTGTGATGGTATGATTGTGATTGTATGATTGCGATCGTATGATTGTGATTGTATGATTATGATTGTATTTTTGTGATTGTATGATTGTGATTGTATGATTGTGATTGTACTATTGTGATGTATGATTGTAATTGTATGATTATGATTGTATGATTGTGATTGTATGATTGTGATGGTATGATTGTGATTGTGTGATTGCGATTGTATGAATGTGATTGTATGATTGTGATGTATGATTGTAATTGTATGATTATGATTGTATGATTGTGATTGTATGATTGTGATGGTATGATTGTGATTGTATGATTGCGATCGTATGATTGTGATTGTATGATTATGATTGTATTTTTGTGATTGTATGATTGTGATTGTATGATTGTGATTGTATGATTGTGATTGTATGATTGTGATTGTATGATTGCGATTGTATGATTGTGATAGTATGATTGTGATTGTATGACTGTGATTGTATGACTGTGATTGTATGATTGTGATTGTATGATTGTGATTGTAAGATTGTGATGTATGACTGTGATTGTATGATTGTGATTGTATGATTGTGATTGTATGATTGTGATTGTATGATTGCGATTGTATGATTGTGATTGTATGATTGTGATTGTATGATTGTGATAGTATGATTGTGATTGTATGACTGCGATTGTATGTCTGTGATTGTATGATTGTGATTGTATGATTGTGATTGTAAGATTGTGATTTTATGACTGTGATTGTATGAATGTGATTGTATGATTGTGATTGTATTATTGTGATGTATGATTCTGATTGTATGATTGTGATGGTATGATTGTGATTGTATGATTGCGATCGTATGATTGTGATTGTATGATTCTGATTGTATGATTGTGATGGTATGATTGTGATTGTATGATTGCGATCGTATGATTGTGATTGTATGATTATGATTGTATGATTGTGATTGTATGATTGCGATTGTATGATTGTGATTGTATGATTGTGATTGTATGACTGTGATTGTATGATTGTGATCGTGCAATTGTGATTGTACGATTGTGATTGTATGATTGTTATTGTATGATTATGATTGATTGATTGTGATTGCATGATTGTGATTGTATGATTGTGACTGTATGATTGTGATTGTATGATTGTGATTGTATGATTGTGATTGTATGATTGAGATTGCATGATTTTGTATGTATGATTGTGATAGTATGATTGTGATTGTATGATTGTGATTGCATGATTGTGATTGTATGATTGTGATTGTATGATATTGATTGTATGATTGTGATTGTATGATTGTGATTGTATGATTGCGATTGTATGATTGCGATTGTATGATTATGATTGTATGATTGTGATTGTATGATTATGATTGTATGGTTGTGACTGTATGATTGTGATGGTATGATTGCGATTGTATGATTGCGATTGTATGATTGCGATAGTGTGATTGTGATTGTATGATTGTGATTGTATGATTGTGATTGTATGATTGTCACTGTATGATTGTGATTGTATGACTGCGATTGTGTGATTGCGATTGTATGATTGCGATTGTATGATTTTGATTGTATGAGTGTGATTGTATGATTGTGATAGTATGATTGTGATTGTATGACTGTGATTGTGTGACTGTGATTGTATGATTGTGATTGTATGATTGTGATTGTAAGATTGTGATTGTACGACTGTGATTGTATGATTGTGATTGTATGATTGTGATTGTATGATTGTGATTGTATGATTGTGATAGTATGATTGTGATTGTATGATTGTGATTGTATGATTGTGATTGTATGATTGTGATTGTATGATTGTATTTGGGAGATTGTATTTTGGAGATTGTAATTGTAGGATTGCGATTGTATGATTGTGATTGTATGATTGTGATTGTATGATTGTGATTGTATGATTGTGATTGTATGATTGTGATTGTATGATTGCGATTGTATGATTGCGATTGTATGATTGCGATTGTATGATTATGATTGTATTTTTGTGATTGTATGATTGTGATTGCATGATTTTGAATGTATGATTGTGATTGTATGATTGTGATTGTATGATTGTGATTGTATGATTGTGATTGTATGATTGTGATAGTATGATTGTGATTGTAAGATTGTGATTGTATGACTGTCATTGTATGATTGTGATTGTATGATTGTGATTGTATGATTATGATTGTATGATTGTGATTGTATGATTGTGATGGTATGATTGTGATTGTATGTTTGCGATCGTATGATTGTGATTGTATGATTATGATTGTATGATTGTGATTGTATGATTGCGATTGTATGATTGTGATTGTATGATTATGATTCTATTTTTGTGATTGTATGATTGTGATTGTATGATTGCGATTGTATTATTGTGATTGTATGATTGTGATAGTATGGTTGTGATTGTATGATTGTGATTGTATCATTGCGATTGTATGATTGTAATTGTATGATTGTGATTGTATGATTGTGATTGTATGATTGTGATTGTATGATTGTGGTTGTATGATTGTGATTGTATGATTGTGATTGTATGATTGTGATTGTATGATTGTGATTGCATGATTGTAATTTTATGATTATGATTGTATGATTGTGATTGCATGATTGTGATTGTATGATTGAGATTGCATGATTTTGAATGTATGATTGTGATTGTATGATTGTGATTGTATGATTGTGATTGTATGATTGTGATTGTATGACTGTGATTGTATGATTGTGATAGTATGATTGTGATTGTATGATTGTGATTGTATGACTGTGATTGTATGATTGTGATCGTGCAATTGTGATTGTACGATTGTGATTGTATGATTGTGATTGTATGATTATGATTGATTGATTGTGATTGCATGATTGTGATTGTATGATTGTGACTGTATGATTGTGATTGTATGATTGTGATTGTATGATTGTGATTGTATGATTGAGATTGCATGATTTTGTATGTATGATTGTGATAGTATGATTGTGATTGTATGATTGTGATTGCATGATTGTGATTGTATGATTGTGATTGTATGATATTGATTGTATGATTGTGATTGTATGATTGTGATTGTATGATTGCGATTGTATGATTGCGATTGTATGATTATGATTGTATGAGTGTGATTGTATGATTGCGATTGTATGATTGCGATTGTATGATTGCGATTGTATGATTGTGATTGTATGATTGTGATTGTATGATTATGATTGTATGGTTGTGACTGTATGATTGGATGGTATGATTGCAATTTTATGATTGCGATAGTATGATTGTGATTGTATGATTGTGATTGTATGATTGTGACTGTATGATTGTGGTTGTATGATTGTGATTGTGTGATTGCGATTGTATGATTGCGATTGTATGATTGTGATTGTATGAGTGTGATTGTATGATTGTGATTGTATGATTGTGATTGTATGACTGTGATTGTATGATTGTGATTATATGACTGTGATTGTATGATTGTGATCGTGCAATTGTGATTGTACGATTGTGATTGTATGATTGTGATTGTATGATTATGATTGATTGATTGTGATTGCATGATTGTGATTGTATGATTGTGACTGTATGATTGTGATTGTATGATTGTGATTGTATGATTGTGATTGTATGATTGAGATTGCATGATTTTGTATGTATGATTGTGATAGTATGATTGTGATTGTATGATTGTGATTGCATGATTGTGATTGTATGATTGTGATTGTATGATATTGATTGTATGATTGTGATTGTATGATTGTGATTGTATGATTGTGATTGTATGATTGTGATTGTATGATTGTGATTGTATGATTGTGATTGTATGATTGTGATTGTATGATTGTGATTGTATGATTGTGATTGTATGATTGTGATTGTATGATTGTGATTGTATGATTGTGATTGTATGATTGTGATTGTATGATTGCGATTGTATGATTGCGATTGTATGATTATGATTGTATGATTGTGATGGTATGATTGTGATTGTATGGTTGTGACTGTATGATAGTGATGGTATGATTGCGATTGTATGATTGCGATAGTATGATTGTGATTGTATGATTGTGATTGTATGATTGTGATTGTATGATTGTGATTGTATGATTGTGACTGTATGATTGTAATTGTATGATTGTGATTGTGTGATTGCGATTGTATGATTGCGATTGTATGATTGTGATTGTATGAGTGTGATTGTATGATTGTGATTGTATGATTGTATTTGGGAGATTGTAGTTGTATGATTTCGATTGTATGATTGTGTTTGTATGATTGTGATGTATGATTGTAATTGTATGATTATGTTTGTATGATTCTGATTGTATGATTGTGATGGTATGATTGTGATTGTATGATTGCGATCGTATGATTGTGATTGTATGATTATGATTGTATGATTGTGATTGTATGATTGCGATTGTATGATTGTGATTGTATGATTATGATTGTATTTTTGTGATTGTATGATTGTGATTGTATGATTGTGATTGTATGATTGTGATTGTATGATTGTGATTCTATGATTGTGATTGTATGATTGTGATTGTATGATTGTGGTTGTATGATTGCGATTGTATGATTGCGATTGTATGATTGTGATTGTATGATTATGATTGTATTTTTGTGATTGTATGATTGTGATTGCATGATTTTGAATGTATGATTGTGATTGTATGATTGTGATTGTATGTTTGCGATCGTATGATTGTGATTGTATGATTATGATTGTATGATTGTGATTGTATGATTGCGATTGTATGATTGTGATTGTATGATTATGATTCTATTTTTGTGATTGTATGATTGTGATTGTATGATTGCGATTGTATTATTGTGATTGTATGATTGTGATAGTATGGTTGTGATTGTATGATTGTGATTGTATGATTGCGATTGTATGATTGTAATTGTATGATTGTGATTGTATGATTGTGATTGTATGATTGTGATAGTATGATTGTGATTGTATGATTGTGATTGTATGACTGTGATTGTATGATTGTGATCGTGCAATTGTGATTGTACGATTGTGATTGTATGATTGTGATTGTATGATTATGATTGATTGATTGTGATTGCATGATTGTGATTGTATGATTGTGACTGTATGATTGTGATTGTATGATTGTGATTGCATGATTGTGATTGTATGATTGTGATTGTATGATATTGATTGTATGATTGTGATTGTATGATTGTGATTGTATGATTGCGATTGTATGATTGCGATTGTATGATTATGATTGTATGATTGTGATTGTGTGATTATGATTGTATGGTTGTGACTGTATGATTGTGATGGTATGATTGCGATTGTATGATTGCGATTGTATGATTGCGATAGTATGATTGTGATTGTATGATTGTGATTGTATGATTGTGATTGTATGATTGTCACTGTATGATTGTGATTGTATGACTGTGATTGTGTGATTGCGATTGTATGATTGCGATTGTATGATTTTGATTGTATGAGTGTGATTGTATGATTGTGATAGCATGATTGTGATTGTATGACTGTGATTGTATGACTGTGACTGTATGATTGTGATTGTATGATTGTGATTGTAAGATTGTGATTGTATGACTGTGATTGTATGATTGTGATTGTATGATTGTGATTGTATGATTGTGATTGTATGATTGTGATAGTATGATTGTGATTGTATGATTGTGATTGTATGATTGTGATTGTATGATTGTGATTGTATGATTGTGATTGTATGATTGTGATTGTATGATTGTATTTGGGAGATTGTATTTTGGAGATTGTAATTGTAGGATTGCGATTGTATGATTGTGATTGTATGATTGTGATTGTATGATTGTGATTGTATGATTGTGATTGTATGATTGTGAATGTATGATTGTGATTGTATGATTGTGATTTTATGATTGTGATTGTATGATTGTGATTGTATGATTGTGATTGTATGATTGTGATTGTATGATTGTGATTGTATGATTGTGATTGTATGATTGCGATTGTATGATTGCGATTGTATGATAATGATTGTATGATTGTGATTGTATGATTGTGATTGTATGGTTGTGACTGTATGATTGTGATGGTATGATTGCGATTGTATGATTGCGATAGTATGATTGTGATTGTATGATTGTGATTGTATGATTGTGATTGTATGATTGTGACTGTATGATTGTAATTGTATGATTGTGATTGTGTGATTGCGATTGTATGATTGCGATTGTATGATTGTGATTGTATGAGTGTGATTGTATGATTGTGATTGTATGATTGTATTTGGGAGATTGTAGTTGTATGATTTCGATTGTATGATTGTGATTGTATGATTGTGATGTATGATTGTAATTGTATGATTATGATTGTATGATTCTGATTGTATGATTGTGATGGTATGATTGTGATTGTATGATTGCGATCGTATGATTGTGATTGTATGATTATGATTGTATGATTGTGATTGTATGATTGCGATTGTATGATTGTGATTGTATGATTATGATTGTATTTTTGTGATTGTATGATTGTGATTGTATGATTGTGATTGTATGATTATGATTGTATGATTGTGATTGTATGATTGTGATGGTATGATTGTGATTGTATGTTTGCGATCGTATGATTGTGATTGTATGATTATGATTGTATGATTGTGATTGTATGATTGCGATTGTATGATTGTGATTGTATGATTATGATTCTATTTTTGTGATTGTATGATTGTGATTGTATGATTGCGATTGTATTATTGTGATTGTATGATTGTGATAGTATGGTTGTGATTGTATGATTGTGATTGTATGATTGCGATTGTATGATTGTAATTGTATGATTGTGATTGTATGATTGTGATTGTATGATTGTGATAGTATGGTTGTGATTGTATGATTGTGATTGTATGACTGCGATTGTCTGATTGTGGTTGTATGATTGTGATTGTAAGATTGTGATTGTATGATTGTGATTGTATGATTGTGATTGTATGATTGTAATTGTATGATTATGATTGTATGATTGTGATTGCATGATTGTGATTGTATGATTGAGATTGCATGATTTTGTATGTATGATTGTGATTGTATGATTGTGATTGTATGATTGTGATTGTATGATTGTGATTGTATGATTGTGATTGTATGATTGTGATTGTATGACTGTGATTGTATGATTGTGATAGTATGATTGTGATTGTATGATTGTGATTGTATGACTGTGATTGTATGATTGTGATCGTGCAATTGTGATTGTACGATTGTGGTTGTATGATTGTGATTGTATGATTATGATTGATTGATTGTGATTGCATGATTGTGATTGTATGATTGTGACTGTATGATTGTGATTGTATGATTGTGATTGTATGATTGTGATTGTATGACTGTGATTGTATGATTGTGATTGTATGATTGTGATTGTAAGATTGTGATTGTATGACTGTGATTGTATGACTGTGATTGTATGATTGTGATTGTATGATTGTGATTGTATAATTATGATTGTATGATTGTGATTGTATGATTATGATTGTACGGTTGTGTTTGTATGATTGGGATGGTATGATTGCGATTGTATGATTGCGATAGTATGATTGTGATTGTATGATTGTGATTGTATGATTGTGATTGTATGATTGTGATTGTATGATTGTGATTGTAAGATTGTGATTGTATGACTGTGATTGTATGACTGTGATTGTATGATTGTGATTGTATGATTGTGATTGTATAATTATGATTGTATGATTGTGATTGTATGATTGTATTTGAGAGATTGTAGTTGTATGATTGCGATTGTATGATTGCGATTGTATGATTGTAATTGTATGATTGTGATAGTATGATTGTGATTGTATGACTGTGATTGTATGTCTGTGATTGTATGATTGTGATTGTATGATTGTGATTGTAAGATTGTGATTGTATGACTGTGATTGTATGACTGTGATTGTATGATTGTGATTGTATGATTGTGATTGTATAATTATGATTGTATGATTGTGATTGTATGATTATGATTGTACGGTTGTGTTTGTATGATTGGGATGGTATGATTGCGATTGTATGATTGCGATAGTATGATTGTGATTGTATGATTGTGATTGTATGATTGTGATTGTATGATTGTGATTGTATGATTGCAATTGTATGATTGTGAATGTATGATTGTGATTGTATGATTGTGATTGTATGACTGTGATTGTATGATTGTGATTGTATGATTGTGATTGTATAATTATGATTGTATGATTGTGATTGTATGATTATGATTGTACGGTTGTGTTTGTATGATTGGGATGGTATGATTGCGATTGTATGATTGCGATAGTATGATTGTGATTGTATGATTGTGATTGTATGATTGTGATTGTATGATTGTGATTGTATGATTGCAATTGTATGATTGTGAATGTATGATTGTGATTGTATGATTGTGATTGTATGATTGTGATAGTATGGTTGTGATTGTATGATTGTGATTGTATGATCGTGATTGTATTGTTGTGATTGTATGATTGTGATTGTATGATTCCGATTGTATGATTGTGATTGTATGATTGTGATTGTGTGATTGTATTTGGGAGATTGTAATTGTATGATTGCGATTTTATGATTGCGATTGTATGCTGGTGACTGTATTATTGTGATTGTATGATTGTGATTGTATGATTGTGATTGTACGATTGTATTTGGGTGATTGTAATTGTATGATTGCGATTGTATGATTGTGATTGCATGATTGTGATTGTGTGATTGCGATTGTATGATTGCGATTGTATGATTTTGATTGTATGAGTGTGATTGTATGATTGTGATAGTATGATTGTGATTGTATGACTGTGATTGTATGACTGTGATTGTATGACTGTGATTGTATGATTGTGATTGTATTGTTGTGATTGTAAAATTGTGATTGTATGATTGTGACTGTATGATTGTGATTGTATGATTGTGATAGTATGATTGTGATTGTATGAGTGTGATTGTATGATTGTGATTGTATGATTGTATTTGTATGGTTGTGATTGTATGATTGTATTTGAGAGATTGTAGTTGTATGATTGCGATTGTATGAATGTGATTGTATGATTGTGATGTATGATTGTAATTGTATGATTATGATTGTATGATTGTGATTGTATGATTGTGATGGTATGATTGTGATTGTATGATTGCGATCGTATGATTGTGATTGTATGATTATGATTGTATTTTTGTGATTGTATGATTGTGATTGTATGATTGTGATTGTACTATTGTGATGTATGATTGTAATTGTATGATTATGATTGTATGATTGTGATTGTATGATTGTGATGGTATGATTGTGATTGTGTGATTGCGATTGTATGAATGTGATTGTATGATTGTGATGTATGATTGTAATTGTATGATTATGATTGTATGATTGTGATTGTATGATTGTGATGGTATGATTGTGATTGTATGATTGCGATCGTATGATTGTGATTGTATGATTATGATTGTATTTTTGTGATTGTATGATTGTGATTGTATGATTGTGATTGTATGATTGTGATTGTATGATTGTGATTGTATGATTGCGATTGTATGATTGTGATAGTATGATTGTGATTGTATGACTGTGATTGTATGACTGTGATTGTATGATTGTGATTGTATGATTGTGATTGTAAGATTGTGATGTATGACTGTGATTGTATGATTGTGATTGTATGATTGTGATTGTATGATTGTGATTGTATGATTGCGATTGTATGATTGTGATTGTATGATTGTGATTGTATGATTGTGATAGTATGATTGTGATTGTATGACTGCGATTGTATGTCTGTGATTGTATGATTGTGATTGTATGATTGTGATTGTAAGATTGTGATTTTATGACTGTGATTGTATGAATGTGATTGTATGATTGTGATTGTATTATTGTGATGTATGATTCTGATTGTATGATTGTGATGGTATGATTGTGATTGTATGATTGCGATCGGATGATTGTGATTGTATGATTCTGATTGTATGATTGTGATGGTATGATTGTGATTGTATGATTGCGATCGTATGATTGTGATTGTATGATTATGATTGTATGATTGTGATTGTATGATTGCGATTGTATGATTGTGATTGTATGATTGTGATTGTATGACTGTGATTGTATGATTGTGATCGTGCAATTGTGATTGTACGATTGTGATTGTATGATTGTTATTGTATGATTATGATTGATTGATTGTGATTGCATGATTGTGATTGTATGATTGTGACTGTATGATTGTGATTGTATGATTGTGATTGTATGATTGTGATTGTATGATTGAGATTGCATGATTTTGTATGTATGATTGTGATAGTATGATTGTGATTGTATGATTGTGATTGCATGATTGTGATTGTATGATTGTGATTGTATGATATTGATTGTATGATTGTGATTGTATGATTGTGATTGTATGATTGCGATTGTATGATTGCGATTGTATGATTATGATTGTATGATTGTGATTGTATGATTATGATTGTATGGTTGTGACTGTATGATTGTGATGGTATGATTGCGATTGTATGATTGCGATTGTATGATTGCGATAGTGTGATTGTGATTGTATGATTGTGATTGTATGATTGTGATTGTATGATTGTCACTGTATGATTGTGATTGTATGACTGCGATTGTGTGATTGCGATTGTATGATTGCGATTGTATGATTTTGATTGTATGAGTGTGATTGTATGATTGTGATAGTATGATTGTGATTGTATGACTGTGATTGTGTGACTGTGATTGTATGATTGTGATTGTATGATTGTGATTGTAAGATTGTGATTGTACGACTGTGATTGTATGATTGTGATTGTATGATTGTGATTGTATGATTGTGATTGTATGATTGTGATAGTATGATTGTGATTGTATGATTGTGATTGTATGATTGTGATTGTATGATTGTGATTGTATGATTGTATTTGGGAGATTGTATTTTGGAGATTGTAATTGTAGGATTGCGATTGTATGATTGTGATTGTATGATTGTGATTGTATGATTGTGATTGTATGATTGTGATTGTATGATTGTGATTGTATGATTGCGATTGTATGATTGCGATTGTATGATTGCGATTGTATGATTATGATTGTATTTTTGTGATTGTATGATTGTGATTGCATGATTTTGAATGTATGATTGTGATTGTATGATTGTGATTGTATGATTGTGATTGTATGATTGTGATTGTATGATTGTGATAGTATGATTGTGATTGTAAGATTGTGATTGTATGACTGTCATTGTATGATTGTGATTGTATGATTGTGATTGTATGATTATGATTGTATGATTGTGATTGTATGATTGTGATGGTATGATTGTGATTGTATGTTTGCGATCGTATGATTGTGATTGTATGATTATGATTGTATGATTGTGATTGTATGATTGCGATTGTATGATTGTGATTGTATGATTATGATTCTATTTTTGTGATTGTATGATTGTGATTGTATGATTGCGATTGTATTATTGTGATTGTATGATTGTGATAGTATGGTTGTGATTGTATGATTGTGATTGTATCATTGCGATTGTATGATTGTAATTGTATGATTGTGATTGTATGATTGTGATTGTATGATTGTGATTGTATGATTGTGATTGTATGATTGTGATTGTATGATTGTGATTGTATGATTGTGATTGTATGATTGTGATTGCATGATTGTAATTTTATGATTATGATTGTATGATTGTGATTGCATGATTGTGATTGTATGATTGAGATTGCATGATTTTGAATGTATGATTGTGATTGTATGATTGTGATTGTATGATTGTGATTGTATGATTGTGATTGTATGACTGTGATTGTATGATTGTGATAGTATGATTGTGATTGTATGATTGTGATTGTATGACTGTGATTGTATGATTGTGATCGTGCAATTGTGATTGTACGATTGTGATTGTATGATTGTGATTGTATGATTATGATTGATTGATTGTGATTGCATGATTGTGATTGTATGATTGTGACTGTATGATTGTGATTGTATGATTGTGATTGTATGATTGTGATTGTATGATTGAGATTGCATGATTTTGTATGTATGATTGTGATAGTATGATTGTGATTGTATGATTGTGATTGCATGATTGTGATTGTATGATTGTGATTGTATGATATTGATTGTATGATTGTGATTGTATGATTGTGATTGTATGATTGCGATTGTATGATTGCGATTGTATGATTATGATTGTATGAGTGTGATTGTATGATTGCGATTGTATGATTGCGATTGTATGATTGCGATTGTATGATTGTGATTGTATGATTGTGATTGTATGATTATGATTGTATGGTTGTGACTGTATGATTGTGATGGTATGATTGCAATTTTATGATTGCGATAGTATGATTGTGATTGTATGATTGTGATTGTATGATTGTGACTGTATGATTGTGGTTGTATGATTGTGATTGTGTGATTGCGATTGTATGATTGCGATTGTATGATTGTGATTGTATGAGTGTGATTGTATGATTGTGATTGTATGATTGTGATTGTATGACTGTGATTGTATGATTGTGATTATATGACTGTGATTGTATGATTGTGATCGTGCAATTGTGATTGTACGATTGTGATTGTATGATTGTGATTGTATGATTATGATTGATTGATTGTGATTGCATGATTGTGATTGTATGATTGTGACTGTATGATTGTGATTGTATGATTGTGATTGTATGATTATGATTGTATGATTGTGATTGTATGATTGTGATTGTATGGTTGTGACTGTATGATAGTGATGGTATGATTGCGATTGTATGATTGCGATAGTATGATTGTGATTGTATGATTGTGATTGTATGATTGTGATTGTATGATTATGATTGTATTTTTGTGATTGTATGATTGTGATTGCATGATTTTGAATGTATGATTGTGATTGTATGATTGTGATTGTATGTTTGCGATCGTATGATTGTGATTGTATGATTATGATTGTATGATTGTGATTGTATGATTGCGATTGTATGATTGTGATTGTATGATTATGATTCTATTTTTGTGATTGTATGATTGTGATTGTATGATTGCGATTGTATTATTGTGATTGTATGATTGTGATAGTATGGTTGTGATTGTATGATTGTGATTGTATGATTGCGATTGTATGATTGTAATTGTATGATTGTGATTGTATGATTGTGATTGTATGATTGTGATAGTATGATTGTGATTGTATGATTGTGATTGTATGACTGTGATTGTATGATTGTGATCGTGCAATTGTGATTGTACGATTGTGATTGTATGATTGTGATTGTATGATTATGATTGATTGATTGTGATTGCATGATTGTGATTGTATGATTGTGACTGTATGATTGTGATTGTATGATTGTGATTGCATGATTGTGATTGTATGATTGTGATTGTATGATATTGATTGTATGATTGTGATTGTATGATTGTGATTGTATGATTGCGATTGTATGATTGCGATTGTATGATTATGATTGTATGATTGTGATTGTGTGATTATGATTGTATGGTTGTGACTGTATGATTGTGATGGTATGATTGCGATTGTATGATTGCGATTGTATGATTGCGATAGTATGATTGTGATTGTATGATTGTGATTGTATGATTGTGATTGTATGATTGTCACTGTATGATTGTGATTGTATGACTGTGATTGTGTGATTGCGATTGTATGATTGCGATTGTATGATTTTGATTGTATGAGTGTGATTGTATGATTGTGATAGCATGATTGTGATTGTATGACTGTGATTGTATGACTGTGACTGTATGATTGTGATTGTATGATTGTGATTGTAAGATTGTGATTGTATGACTGTGATTGTATGATTGTGATTGTATGATTGTGATTGTATGATTGTGATTGTATGATTGTGATTGTATGATTGTGATAGTATGATTGTGATTGTATGATTGTGATTGTATGATTGTGATTGTATGATTGTGATTGTATGATTGTGATTGTATGATTGTGATTGTATGATTGTATTTGGGAGATTGTATTTTGGAGATTGTAATTGTAGGATTGCGATTGTATGATTGTGATTGTATGATTGTGATTGTATGATTGTGATTGTATGATTGTGATTGTATGATTGTGAATGTATGATTGTGATTGTATGATTGTGATTTTATGATTGTGATTGTATGATTGTGATTGTATGATTGTGATTGTATGATTGTGATTGTATGATTGTGATTGTATGATTGTGATTGTATGATTGCGATTGTATGATTGCGATTGTATGATAATGATTGTATGATTGTGATTGTATGATTGTGATTGTATGGTTGTGACTGTATGATTGTGATGGTATGATTGCGATTGTATGATTGCGATAGTATGATTGTGATTGTATGATTGTGATTGTATGATTGTGATTGTATGATTGTGACTGTATGATTGTAATTGTATGATTGTGATTGTGTGATTGCGATTGTATGATTGCGATTGTATGATTGTGATTGTATGAGTGTGATTGTATGATTGTGATTGTATGATTGTATTTGGGAGATTGTAGTTGTATGATTTCGATTGTATGATTGTGATTGTATGATTGTGATGTATGATTGTAATTGTATGATTATGATTGTATGATTCTGATTGTATGATTGTGATGGTATGATTGTGATTGTATGATTGCGATCGTATGATTGTGATTGTATGATTATGATTGTATGATTGTGATTGTATGATTGCGATTGTATGATTGTGATTGTATGATTATGATTGTATTTTTGTGATTGTATGATTGTGATTGTATGATTGTGATTGTATGATTATGATTGTATGATTGTGATTGTATGATTGTGATGGTATGATTGTGATTGTATGTTTGCGATCGTATGATTGTGATTGTATGATTATGATTGTATGATTGTGATTGTATGATTGCGATTGTATGATTGTGATTGTATGATTATGATTCTATTTTTGTGATTGTATGATTGTGATTGTATGATTGCGATTGTATTATTGTGATTGTATGATTGTGATAGTATGGTTGTGATTGTATGATTGTGATTGTATGATTGCGATTGTATGATTGTAATTGTATGATTGTGATTGTATGATTGTGATTGTATGATTGTGATAGTATGGTTGTGATTGTATGATTGTGATTGTATGACTGCGATTGTCTGATTGTGGTTGTATGATTGTGATTGTAAGATTGTGATTGTATGATTGTGATTGTATGATTGTGATTGTATGATTGTAATTGTATGATTATGATTGTATGATTGTGATTGCATGATTGTGATTGTATGATTGAGATTGCATGATTTTGTATGTATGATTGTGATTGTATGATTGTGATTGTATGATTGTGATTGTATGATTGTGATTGTATGATTGTGATTGTATGATTGTGATTGTATGACTGTGATTGTATGATTGTGATAGTATGATTGTGATTGTATGATTGTGATTGTATGACTGTGATTGTATGATTGTGATCGTGCAATTGTGATTGTACGATTGTGGTTGTATGATTGTGATTGTATGATTATGATTGATTGATTGTGATTGCATGATTGTGATTGTATGATTGTGACTGTATGATTGTGATTGTATGATTGTGATTGTATGATTGTGATTGTATGATTGAGATTGCATGATTTTGTATGTATGATTGTGATAGTATGATTG
This sequence comes from Megachile rotundata, assembly GCF_050947335.1. Lineage (NCBI taxonomy): Eukaryota > Metazoa > Arthropoda > Insecta > Hymenoptera > Megachilidae > Megachile > Megachile rotundata. The sequence continues at coordinate 2,947,517 of NW_027473324.1, forward strand.
TGATTGTATGATTGTGATTGCATGATTGTGATTGTATGATTGTGATTGTATGATATTGATTGTATGATTGTGATTGTATGATTGTGATTGTATGATTGCGATTGTATGATTGCGATTGTATGATTATGATTGTATGATTGTGATTGTATGATTATGATTGTATGGTTGTGACTGTATGATTGTGATGGTATGATTGCGATTGTATGATTGCGATTGTATGATTGCGATTGTATGATTGCGATTGTATGATTGTGATTGTATGATTGTGATTGTATGATTGTGATTGTATGATTGTGATAGCATGATTGTGATTGTAAGATTGTGATTGTATGACTGTCATTGTATGATTGTGATTGTGCGATTGTGATTGTACGATTGTGATTGTACGATTGTGATTGTAGGATTGTGATTGTATGATTATGATTGAATGATTGTGATTGTACGATTGTGATTGTACGATTGTGATTGTAGGATTGTGATTGTATGATTATGATTGAATGATTGTGATTGCATGATTGTGACTGTGTGATTGTGATTGCATGATTTTGAATGTATGATTGTGATTGTATGATTGTGATTGTATGATTGTGATTGTATGATTGTGATAGTATGATTGTGATTGTAAGATTGTGATTGTATGATTGTGATTGTATGATTATGATTGTATGATTGTGATTGTATGATTGTATTTGGGAGATTGTATTTTGGAGATTGTAATCGTAGGATTGCGATTGTATGATTGTGATTGTATGATTGTGATTGTATGATTGTGATTGTATGATTGTGATTGTATGATTGTGATTGTATGATTGTGATTGTATGATTGTGATTGTATGATTGTGATTGTATGATTGTGATAGTATGATTGTGATTGTAAGATTGTGATTGTATGACTGTGATTGTATGATTGTGATTGTATGATTGTGATTGTATAATTATGATTGTATGTCTGTGATTGTATGATTATGATTGTACGGTTGTGTTTGTATGATTGGGATGGTATGATTGCGATTGTATGATTGCGATAGTATGATTGTGATTGTATGATTGAGATTGTATGATTGTGATTGTATGATTGTGATTGTATGATTGCGATAGTATGATTGTGATTGTATGACTGTGATTGTATGATTGTGATTGTATGATTGTGATTGTATGATTGTCATTGTCTGGTTATGATTGTATGATTGTGATTGCATGATTGTGATTGCATGATTGTGATTGTATGATTGTGATAGTATGATTGTGATTGTATGATTTTGAATGTATGATTGTGATTGTATGATTGTGATTGTATGATTGTGATTGTATGATTGTGATTGTATGATTGTGATTGTATGATTGCGATTGTATGATTGTGATTGTATGATTGTATTTGGGAGATTGTAATTGTATGATTGTGATTGTATGATTGCGATAGTATTATTGTGATTGTATGATTGCGATTGTATGATTGTGATTGTATGACTGTGATTGTATGACTGTGATTGTATGATTGTGATTGTATGATTGTGATTGTAAGATTGTGATTGTATGACTGTGATTGTATGATTGTGATTGTATGATTGTGATTGTATGATTGTGATTGTATGATTGTGATTGTATGATTGTATTTGAGAGATTGTAGTTGTATGATTGCGATTGTATGATTGCGATTGTATGATTGTAATTGTATGATTGTGATAGTATGATTGTGATTGTATGACTGTGATTGTATGTCTGTGATTGTATGATTGTGATTGTATGATTGTGATTGTAAGATTGTGATTGTATGACTGTGATTGTATGACTGTGATTGTATGATTGTGATTGTATGATTGTGATTGTATAATTATGATTGTATGATTGTGATTGTATGATTATGATTGTACGGTTGTGTTTGTATGATTGGGATGGTATGATTGCGATTGTATGATTGCGATAGTATGATTGTGATTGTATGATTGTGATTGTATGATTGTGATTGTATGATTGTGATTGTATGATTGCAATTGTATGATTGTGAATGTATGATTGTGATTGTATGATTGTGATTGTATGACTGTGATTGTATGATTGTGATTGTATGATTGTGATTGTATAATTATGATTGTATGATTGTGATTGTATGATTATGATTGTACGGTTGTGTTTGTATGATTGGGATGGTATGATTGCGATTGTATGATTGCGATAGTATGATTGTGATTGTATGATTGTGATTGTATGATTGTGATTGTATGATTGTGATTGTATGATTGCAATTGTATGATTGTGAATGTATGATTGTGATTGTATGATTGTGATTGTATGATTGTGATAGTATGGTTGTGATTGTATGATTGTGATTGTATGATCGTGATTGTATTGTTGTGATTGTATGATTGTGATTGTATGATTCCGATTGTATGATTGTGATTGTATGATTGTGATTGTGTGATTGTATTTGGGAGATTGTAATTGTATGATTGCGATTTTATGATTGCGATTGTATGCTGGTGACTGTATTATTGTGATTGTATGATTGTGATTGTATGATTGTGATTGTACGATTGTATTTGGGTGATTGTAATTGTATGATTGCGATTGTATGATTGTGATTGCATGATTGTGATTGTGTGATTGCGATTGTATGATTGCGATTGTATGATTTTGATTGTATGAGTGTGATTGTATGATTGTGATAGTATGATTGTGATTGTATGACTGTGATTGTATGACTGTGATTGTATGACTGTGATTGTATGATTGTGATTGTATTGTTGTGATTGTAAAATTGTGATTGTATGATTGTGACTGTATGATTGTGATTGTATGATTGTGATAGTATGATTGTGATTGTATGAGTGTGATTGTATGATTGTGATTGTATGATTGTATTTGTATGATTGTGATTGTATGATTGTATTTGAGAGATTGTAGTTGTATGATTGCGATTGTATGAATGTGATTGTATGATTGTGATGTATGATTGTAATTGTATGATTATGATTGTATGATTGTGATTGTATGATTGTGATTGTACTATTGTGATGTATGATTGTAATTGTATGATTATGATTGTATGATTGTGATTGTATGATTGTGATGGTATGATTGTGATTGTGTGATTGCGATTGTATGAATGTGATTGTATGATTGTGATGTATGATTGTAATTGTATGATTATGATTGTATGATTGTGATTGTATGATTGTGATGGTATGATTGTGATTGTATGATTGCGATCGTATGATTGTGATTGTATGATTATGATTGTATTTTTGTGATTGTATGATTGTGATTGTATGATTGTGATTGTATGATTGTGATTGTATGATTGTGATTGTATGATTGCGATTGTATGATTGTGATAGTATGATTGTGATTGTATGACTGTGATTTTATGACTGTGATTGTATGAATGTGATTGTATGATTGTGATTGTATTATTGTGATGTATGATTCTGATTGTATGATTGTGATGGTATGATTGTGATTGTATGATTGCGATCGTATGATTGTGATTGTATGATTCTGATTGTATGATTGTGATGGTATGATTGTGATTGTATGATTGCGATCGTATGATTGTGATTGTATGATTATGATTGTATGATTGTGATTGTATGATTGCGATTGTATGATTGTGATTGTATGATTGTCACTGTATGATTGTGATTGTATGACTGCGATTGTGTGATTGCGATTGTATGATTGCGATTGTATGATTTTAAATGTATGAGTGTGATTGTATGATTGTGATAGTATGATTGTGATTGTATGACTGTGATTGTATGACTGTGATTGTATGATTGTGATTGTATGATTGTGATTGTAAGATTGTGATTGTATGACTGTGATTGTATGATTGTGATTGTATGATTGTGATTGTATGATTGTGATTGTATGATTGTGATAGTATGATTGTGATTGTATGATTGTGATTGTATGATTGTCATTGTATGATTGTGATTGTATGATTGTATTTGAGAGATTGTAGTTGTATGATTGCGATTGTATGAATGTGATTGTATGATTGTGATGTATGATTGTAATTGTATGATTATGATTGTATGATTGTGATTGTATGATTGTGATGGTATGATTGTGATTGTATGATTGCAATCGTATGATTGTGATTGTATGATTATGATTGTAAGATTGTGATTGTATGATTGCGATTGTATCATTGTGATTGTATGATTATGATTGTATTTTTGTGATTGTATGATTGTGATTGTATGATTGTGATAGTATGATTGTGATTGTATGATTGCGATTGTATGATTGTGATTGTATGATTGTGATTGTATGATTGTGATAGTATGATTGTGATTGTATGACTGCGATTGTATGTCTGTGACTGTATGATTGTGATTGTATGATTGTGATTGTAAGATTGTGATTTTATGACTGTGATTGTATGAATGTGATTGTATGATTGTGATTGTATTATTGTGATGTATGATTGTAATTGTATGATTATGATTGTATGATTATGATTGTATGATTCTGATTGTATGATTCTGATGGTATGATTGTGATTGTATGATTGCGATCGTATGATTGTGATTGTATGATTATGATTGTATGATTGTGATTGTATGATTGCGATTGTATGATTGTGATTGTATGATTATGATTGTATTTTTGTGATTGTATGATTGTGATTGTATGATTGTGATTGTATGATTGTGATTGTACTATTGTGATGTATGATTGTAATTGTATGATTATGATTGTATGATTGTGATTGTATGATTGTGATGGTATGATTGTGATTGTGTGATTGCGATCGTATGATTGTGAGGGTATGATTATGATTGTATGATTGTGATTGTATGATTGTGATTGTATGATTGTGATTGTATGATTGAGATTGTATGACTGTGATTGTATGATTGTGATTGTATGATTGTGATTGTATGATTGTGATTGTATGATTGTGATTGTATGATTGTGATTGTATGATTGTGATAGTATGATAGTGATTGTATGACTGCGATTGTATGTCTGTGACTGTATGATTGTGATTGTATGATTGTGATTGTAAGATTGTGATTTTATGACTGTGATTGTATGAATGTGATTGTATGATTGTGATTGTATTATTGTGATGTATGATTGTAATTGTATGATTATGATTGTATGATTATGATTGTATGATTCTGATTGTATGATTCTGATGGTATGATTGTGATTGTATGATTGCGATCGTATGATTGTGATTGTATGATTATGATTGTATGATTGTGATTGTATGATTGCGATTGTATGATTGTGATTGTATGATTATGATTGTATTTTTGTGATTGTATGATTGTGATTGTATGATTGTGATTGTATGATTGTGATTGTACTATTGTGATGTATGATTGTAATTGTATGATTATGATTGTATGATTGTGATTGTATGATTGTGATGGTATGATTGTGATTGTGTGATTGCGATCGTATGATTGTGAGGGTATGATTATGATTGTATGATTGTGATTGTATGATTGTGATTGTATGATTGTGATTGTATGATTGAGATTGTATGACTGTGATTGTATGATTGTGATTGTATGATTGTGATTGTATGATTGTGATTGTATGATTGTGATAGTATGATTGTGATTGTATGATTGTGATTGTATGATTGTGATTGTATGATTGTGATTGTATGATTGTGATTGTATGATTGTGATTGTATGATTGTATTTGAGAGATTGTAGTTGTATGATTGCGATTGTATGATTGCGATTGTATGATTGTGATTGTATGATTATGATTGTACGGTTGTGTTTGTATGATTGGGATGGTATGATTGCGATTGTATGATTGCGATAGTATGATTGTGATTGTATGATTGTGATTGTATGATTGTGATTGCATGATTGTGATTGCATGATTGTGATTGTATGATTGTGATAGTATGATTGTGATTGTATGATTGTGAATGTATGATTGTGATTGTATGATTGTGATTGTATGATTGTGATAGTATGGTTGTGATTGTATGATTGTGATTGTATGATCGTGATTGTATTGTTGTGATTGTATGATTGTGATTGTATGATTCCGATTCTATGATTGTGATTGTATGATTGTGATTGTGTGATTGTATTTGGGAGATTGTAATTGTATGATTGCGATTTTATGATTGCGATTGTATGCTGGTGACTGTATTATTGTGATTGTATGATTGTGATTGTATGATTGTGATTGTACGATTGTAGTTGGGTGATTGTAATTGTATGATTGCGATTGTATGATTGTGATTGTATGATTGTGATTGTGTGATTGCGATTGTATGATTGCGATTGTACGATTTTGATTGTATGAGTGTGATTGTATGATTGTGATAGTATGATTGTGATTGTATGACTGTGATTGTATGACTGTGATTGTATGATTGTGATTGTATTGTTATGATTGTAAAATTGTGATTGTATGATTGTGACTGTATGATTGTGATTGTATGATTGTGATAGTATGATTGTGATTGTATGATTGTGATTGTATGATTGTGATTGTATGATTGTATTTGAGAGATTGTAGTTGTATGATTGCGATTGTATGAATGTGATTGTATGATTGTGATGTATGATTGTAATTGTATGATTATGATTGTATGATTGTGATTGTACGATTGTGATGGTATGATTGTGATTGTATGATTGCGATCGTATGATTGTGATTGTATGATTATGATTGTATGATTGTGATTGTATGATTGCGATTGTATCATTGTGATTGTATGATTATGATTGTATTTTTGTGATTGTATGATTGTGATTGTATGATTGTGATTGCATGATTGTGATTGTATGATTGTGATTGTATGATTGTGATTGTATGATTGCGATTGTATGAATGCGATTGTATGATTGTGATTGTATGATTGCGATTGTATGATTGTGATTGTATGATTGCGATTGTATGATTGCGATTGTATGATTGCGATTGTATGATTGCGATTGTATGATTGTGATTGTATGATTGTGATAGTATGATTGTGATTGTATGACTGTGATTGTATGTCTGTGATTGTATGATTGTGATTGTATGATTGTGATTGTAAGATTGTGATTGTATGACTGTGATTGTATGAATGTGATTGTATGATTGTATTTTCGAGATTGTAGTTGTATGATTTCGATTGTATGATTGTGATTGTATGATTATGATTCTATTTTTGTGATTGTATGATTGTGATTGTATGATTGCGATTGTATTATTGTGATTGTATGATTGTGATAGTATGGTTGTGATTGTATGATTGTGATTGTATGATTGCGATTGTATGATTGTGATTGTAAGATTGTGATTGTATGACTGTGATTGTATGATTGTGATTGTATGATTGTGATTGTATAATTATGATTGTATGATTGTGATTGTATGATTATGATTGTACGGTTGTGTTTGTATGATTGGGATGGTATGATTGCGATTGTATGATTGCGATAGTATGATTGTGATTGTATGATTGTGATTGTATGATTGTGATTGTATGATTGTGATTGTATGATTGTGATTGTATGATTGTGATTGTATGATTGTGATTGTATGATTGTCATTGTCTGATTATGATTGTATGATTGTGATTGTATGATTGTGCTTGTATGATTGTGATAGTATGATTGTGATTGCATGATTGTGATTGCATGATTGTGATTGTATGATTGTGATAGTATGATTGCGATTGTATGATTGTGAATGTATGATTGTGATTGTATGATTGTGATTGTATGATTGTGATAGTATGGTTGTGATTGTATGATTGTGATTGTATGATCGTGATTGTATTGTTGTGATTGTATGATTGTGATTGTATGATTCCGATTGTATGATTGTGATTGTATGATTGTGATTGTGTGATTGTATTTGGCAGATTGTAATTGTATGATTGCGATTTTATGATTGCGATTGTATGCTGGTGACTGTATTATTGTGATTGTATGATTGTGATTGTATGATTGTGATTGTACGATTGTATTTGGGTGATTGTAATTGTATGATTGCGATTGTATGATTGTGATTGTATGATTGTGATTGTATGATTGTGATTGTGTGATTGCGATTGTATGATTGCGATTGTACGATTTTGATTGTATGAGTGTGATTGTATGATTGTGATAGTATGATTGTGATTGTATGACTGTGATTGTATGACTGTGATTGTATGACTGTGATTGTATGATTGTGATTGTATTGTTGTGATTGTAAAATTGTGATTGTATGATTGTGACTGTATGATTGTGATTGTATGATTGTGATAGTATGATTGTGATTGTATGATTGTGATTGTATGATTGTGATTGTATGATTGTGATTGTATGATTGTATTTGAGAGATTGTAGTTGTATGATTGCGATTGTATGAATGTGATTGTATGATTGTGATGTATGATTGTAATTGTATGATTATGATTGTATGATTGTGATTGTATGATTGTGATGGTATGATTGTGATTGTATGATTGCGATCGTATGATTGTGATTGTATGATTATGATTGTATGATTGTGATTGTATGATTGCGATTGTATCATTGTGATTGTATGATTATGATTGTATTTTTGTGATTGTATGATTGTGATTGTATGATTGTGATTGTATGATTGTGATTGTATGATTGTGATAGTATGATTGTGATTGTATGATTGTGAATGTATGATTGTGATTGTATGATTATGATTGTATGATTGTGATTGTATGATTGCGATTGTATCATTGTGATTGTATGATTATGATTGTATTTTTGTAATTGTATGATTGTGATTGTATGATTGTGATTGTATGATTGTGATTGTATGATTGCGATTGTATGAATGCGATTGTATGATTGTGATTGTATGATTGCGATTGTATGATTGTGATTGTATGATTGCGATTGTATGATTGCGATTGTATGATTGCGATTGTATGATTGCGATTGTATGATTGTGATTGTATGATTGTGATAGTATGATTGTGATTGTATGACTGTGATTGTATGTCTGTGATTGTATGATTGTGATTGTATGATTGTGATTGTAAGATTGTGATTGTATGACTGTGATTGTATGAATGTGATTGTATGATTGTGATTGTATGATTGTATTTTGGAGATTGTAGTTGTATGATTTCGATTGTATGATTGTGATTGTATGATTGTGATGTATGTTTGTAATTGTATGATTATGATTGTATGATTCTGATTGTATGATTGTGATGGTATGATTGTGATTGTATGATTGCGATTGTATGATTGCGATAGTATGATTGTGATTGTATGATTGTGATTGTATGATTGTGATTGTATGATTGTGATAGTATGATTGTGATTGTATGATTGTGAATGTATGATTGTGATTGTATGATTATGATTGTATGATTGTGATTGTATGATTGCGATTGTATCATTGTGATTGTATGATTATGATTGTATTTTTGTAATTGTATGATTGTGATGTATGATTGTAATTGTATAATTATGATTGTATGATTGTGATTGTATGATTGTGATGGTATGATTGTGATTGTATGATTGCGATCGTATGATTGTGATTGTATGATTATGATTGTATGATTGTGATGGTATGATTGCGATTGTATCATTGTGATTGTATGATTATGATTGTATTTTTGTGATTGTATGATTGTGATTGCATGATTGTGATTGTATGATTGTGATTGTATGATTGTGATTGTATGATTGTGACTGTATGATTGCGATTGTATGAATGCGATTGTATGATTGTGATTGTATGATTGCGATTGTATGATTGTGATTGTATGATTGCGACTGTATGATTGCGATTGTATGATTGCGATTGTATGATTGCGATTGTATGATTGTGATTGTATGATTGTGATAGTATGATTGTGATTGTATGATTGCGATTGTATGATTTTGATTGTATGAGTGTGATTGTATGATTGTGATTATATGATTGTGATGGTATGATTGTGATTGTGTGATTGCGATTGTATGAATGTGATTGTATGATTGTGATGTATGATTGTAATTGTATGATTATGATTGTATGATTGTGATTGTATGATTGTGATGGTATGATTGTGATTGTATGATTGCCATCGTATGATTGTGATTGTATGATTATGATTGTATGATTGTGATTGTATGATTGCGATTGTATCATTGTGATTGTATGATTATGATTGTATTTTTGTGATTGTATGATTGTGATTGTATGATTGTGATTGTATGATTGTGATTGTATGATTGTGATTGTATGATTGCGATTGTATGATTGTGATAGTATGATTGTGATTGTATGACTGTGATTGTATGACTGTGATTGTATGATTGTGATTGTATGATTGTGATTGTAAGATTGTGATTGTATGATTGTGATTGTAAGATTGTGATTTTATGACTGTGATTGTATGAATGTGATTGTATGATTGTGATTGTATTATTGTGATGTATGATTGTAATTGTATGATTATGATTGTATGATTATGATTGTATGATTCTGATTGTATGATTGTGATGGTATGATTGTGATTGTATGATTGCGATCGTATGATTGTGATTGTATGATTCTGATTGTATGATTGTGATGGTATGATTGTGATTGTATGATTGCGATCGTATGATTGTGATTGTATGATTATGATTGTATGATTGTGATTGTATGATTGCGATTGTATGATTGTGATTGTATGATTGTCACTGTATGATTGTGATTGTATGACTGCGATTGTGTGATTGCGATTGTATGATTGCGATTGTATGATTTTAAATGTATGAGTGTGATTGTATGATTGTGATAGTATGATTGTGATTGTATGACTGTGATTGTATGACTGTGATGTATGATTGTAATTGTATGATTATGATTGTATGATTGTGATTATATGATTGTGATGGTATGATTGTGATTGTGTGATTGCGATTGTATGAATGTGATTGTATGATTGTGATTGTATGATTGTGATTGTATGATTGTGATTGTATGATTGCGATTGTATGATTGTGATAGTATGATTGTGATTGTATGACTGTGATTGTATGACTGTGATTGTATGATTGTGATTGTATGATTGTGATTGTAAGATTGTGATTGTATGATTGTGATTGTAAGATTGTGATTTTATGACTGTGATTGTATGAATGTGATTGTATGATTGTGATTGTATTATTGTGATGTATGATTGTAATTGTATGATTATGATTGTATGATTATGATTGTATGATTCTGATTGTATGATTGTGATGGTATGATTGTGATTGTATGATTGCGATCGTATGATTGTGATTGTATGATTCTGATTGTATGATTGTGATGGTATGATTGTGATTGTATGATTGCGATCGTATGATTGTGATTGTATGATTATGATTGTATGATTGTGATTGTATGATTGCGATTGTATGATTGTGATTGTATGATTGTCACTGTATGATTGTGATTGTATGACTGCGATTGTGTGATTGCGATTGTATGATTGCGATTGTATGATTTTAAATGTATGAGTGTGATTGTATGATTGTGATAGTATGATTGTGATTGTATGACTGTGATTGTATGACTGTGATTGTATGATTGTGATTGTATGATTGTGATTGTAAGATTGTGATTGTATGACTGTGATTGTATGATTGTGATTGTATGATTGTGATTGTATGATTGTGATTGTATGATTGTGATAGTATGATTGTGATTGTATGATTGTGATTGTATGATTGTGATTGTATGATTGTGATTGTATGATTGTATTTGAGAGATTGTAGTTGCATGATTGCGATTGTATGAATGTGATTGTATGATTGTGATGTATGATTGTAATTGTATGATTATGATTGTATGACTGTGATTGTATGATTGTGATGGTATGATTGTGATTGTATGATTGCGATCGTATGATTGTGATTGTATGATTATGATTGTATGATTGTGATTGTATGATTGCGATTGTATCATTGTGATTGTATGATTATGATTGTATTTTTGTGATTGTATGATTGTGATTGTATGATTGTGATTGTATGATTGTGATTGTATGATTGTGATTGTATGATTGCGATTGTATGATTGTGATAGTATGATTGTGATTGTATGACTGTGATTGTATGACTGTGATTGTATGATTGTGATTGTATGATTGTGATTGTAAGATTGTGATTGTATGACTGTGATTGTATGATTGTGATTGTATGATTGTGATTGTATGATTGCGATTGTATGATTGTGATTGTATGATTGTGATTGTATGATTGTGATAGTATGATTGTGATTGTATGACTGCGATTGTATGTCTGTGATTGTATGATTGTGATTGTATGATTGTGATTGTAAGATTGTGATTTTATGACTGTGATTGTATGAATGTGATTGTATGATTGTGATTGTATTATTGTGATGTATGATTGTAATTGTATGATTATGATTGTATGATTATGATTGTATGATTCTGATTGTATGATTCTGATGGTATGATTGTGATTGTATGATTGCGATCGTATGATTGTGATTGTATGATTATGATTGTATGATTGTGATTGTATGATTGCGATTGTATGATTGTGATTGTATGATTATGATTGTATTTTTGTGATTGTATGATTGTGATTGTATGATTGTGATTGTATGATTGTGATTGTACTATTGTGATGTATGATTGTAATTGTATGATTATGATTGTATGATTGTGATTGTATGATTGTGATGGTATGATTGTGATTGTGTGATTGCGATCGTATGATTGTGAGGGTATGATTATGATTGTATGATTGTGATTGTATGATTGCGATTGTATGATTGTGATTGTATGATTGTGATTGTATGATTGTGATAGTATGATTGTGATTGTATGATTGTGATTGTATGATTGTGATTGTATGATTGTGATAGTATGATTGTGATTGTAAGAATGTGATTGTATGACTGTGATTGTATGATTGTGATTGTGCGATTGTGATTGTACGATTGTGATTGTACGATTGTGATTGTAGGATTGTGATTGTATGATTATGATTGAATGATTGTGATTGTATGATTGTGATTGTATGATTGTGATTGTATGATTGTGATAGTATGATTGTGATTGTAAGATTGTGATTGTATGACTGTGATTGTACGATTGTGATTGTAGGATTGTGATTGTATGATTGTGATTGTATGATTGTGATAGTATGATTGTGATTGTAAGATTGTGATTGTATGACTGTGATTGTATGATTGTGATTGTATGATTGTGATTGTATAATTATGATTGTATGATTGTGATTGTATGATTATGATTGTACGGTTGTGTTTGTATGATTGGGATGGTGTGATTGCGATTGTATGATTGCGATAGTATGATTGTGATAGTATGATTGTGATTGTATGATTGTGATTGTATGATTGTGATTGTATGATTGTGATTGTATGATTGTGATTGTATGATTGTATTTGGGAGATTGTAGTTGTATGATTTCGATTGTATGATTGTGATTGTATGATTATGACTGTATGATTGTGATTGTATGATTGCGATTGTATGCTTGTGATTGTATGATTATGATTGTATGATTGTGATTGTATGATTGTGATTGTATGATTATGACTGTATGATTGTGATTGTATGATTGCGATTGTATGATTGTGATTGTATGATTATGATTCTATTTTTGTGATTGTATGATTGCGATTGTATGATTGCGATTGTATTATTGTGATTGTATGATTGTGGTAGTATGGTTGTGATTGTATGATTGTGATTGTATGATTGTGATTGTATGATTGTGATAGTATGATTGTGATTGTATGATTGTGATTGTATGCTTGTGATTGTATGATTGTGATTGTATGATTGTGATTGTATGATTGTGATTGTATGATTGTGATTGTATGATTGTATTTGAGAGATTGTAGTTGTATGATTGCGATTGTATGATTGCGATTGTATGATTGCGATTGTATGATTGTAATTGTATGATTGTGATTGTATGATTGTGATTGTATGATTGTGATTGTATGATTGTGATTGTATGATTGTGCTTGTATGATTGTGATAGTATGATTGTGATTGCATGATTGTGATTGCATGATTGTGATTGTATGATTGTGATGGTATGATTGTGATTGTATGATTGTGAATGTATGATTGTGATTGTATGATTGTGATTGTATGATTGTGATAGTATGGTTGTGATTGTATGATTGTGATTGTATGATCGTGATTGTATTGTTGTGATTGTATGATTGTGATTGTGTGATTCCGATTGTATGATTGTGATTGTATGATTGTGATTGTGTGATTGTATTTGGGAGATTGTAATTGTATGATTGCGATTTTATGATTGCGATTGTATGCTGGTGACTGTATTATTGTGATTGTATGATTGTGATTATATGATTGTGATTGTACGATTGTATTTGGGTGATTGTAATTGTATGATTGCGATTGTATGATTGTGATTGTATGATTGTGATTGTGTGATTGCGATTGTATGATTGCGATTGTACGATTTTGATTGTATGAGTGTGATTGTATGATTGTGATAGTATGATTGTGATTGTATGACTGTGATTGTATGACTGTGATTGTATGACTGTGATTGTATGCTTGTGATTGTATTGTTGTGATTGTAAAATTGTGATTGTATGATTGTGACTGTATGATTGTGATTGTATGATTGTGATAGTATGATTGTGATTGTATGATTGTGATTGTATGATTGTGATTGTATGATTGTGATTGTATGATTGTATTTGAGAGATTGTAGTTGTATGATTGCGATTGTATGAATGTGATTGTATGATTGTGATGTATGATTGTAATTGTATGATTATGATTGTATGATTGTGATTGTATGATTGTGATGATATGATTGTGATTGTATGATTGCGATCGTATGATTGTGATTGTATGATTATGATTGTATGATTGTGATTGTATGATTGCGATTGTATCATTGTGATTGTATGATTATGATTGTATTTTTGTGATTGTATGATTGTGATTGTATGATTGTGATTGTATGATTGTGATTGTATGATTGTGATTGTATGATTGCGATTGTATGAATGCGATTGTATGATTGTGATTGTATGATTGCGATTGTATGATTGTGATTGTATGATTGCGATTGTATGATTGCGATTGTATGATTGCGATTGTATGATTGCGATTGTATGATTGTGATTGTATGATTGTGATAGTATGATTGTGATTGTATGACTGTGATTGTATGTCTGTGATTGTATGATTGTGATTGTATGATTGTGATTGTAAGATTGTGATTGTATGACTGTGATTGTATGAATGTGATTGTATGATTGTGATTGTATGATTGTATTTGGGAGATTGTAGTTGTATGATTTCGATTGTATGATTGTGATTGTATGATTATGATTCTATTTTTGTGATTGTATGATTGTGATTGTATGATTGCGATTGTATTATTGTGATTGTATGATTGTGATTGTATGGTTGTGATTGTATGATTGTGATTGTATGATTGCGATTGTATGATTGTAATTGTATGATTGTGATTGTATGATTGTGATTGTATGATTGTGATTGTATGATTGTGATTGTATGATTGTGATTGTAAGATTGTGATTGTATGACTGTGATTGCATGATTGTGATTGTATGATTGTGATTGTATAATTATGATTGTATGATTGTGATTGTATGATTATGATTGTACGGTTGTGTTTGTATGATTGGGATGGTATGATTGCGATTGTATGATTGCGATAGTATGATTGTGATTGTATGATTGTGATTGTATGATTGTGATTGTATGATTGTGATTGTATGATTGTGATTGTATGATTGTGATTGTATGATTGTCATTGTCTGATTATGATTGTATGATTGTGATTGTATGATTGTGCTTGTATGATTGTGATAGTATGATTGTGATTGCATGATTGTGATTGCATGATTGTGATTGTATGATTGTGATAGTATGATTGTGATCGTATGATTGTGAATGTATGATTGTGATTGTATGATTGTGATTGTATGATTGTGATAGTATGGTTGTGATTGTATGATTGTGATTGTATGATCGTGATTGTATTGTTGTGATTGTATGATTGTGATTGTATGATTGTGATTGTACGATTGTATTTGGGTGATTGTAATTGTATGATTGCGATTGTATGATTGTGATTGTATGATTGTGATTGTGTGATTGCGATTGTATGATTGCGATTGTACGATTTTGATTGTATGAGTGTGATTGTATGATTGTGATAGTATGATTGTGATTGTATGACTGTGATTGTATGACTGTGATTGTATGACTGTGATTGTATGATTGTGATTGTATTGTTGTGATTGTAAAATTGTGATTGTATGATTGTGACTGTATGATTGTGATTGTATGATTGTGATTGTATGATTGCGATCGTATGATTGTGATTGTATGATTATGATTGTATGATTGTGATTGTATGATTGCGATTGTATCATTGTGATTGTATGATTATGATTGTATTTTTGTGATTGTATGATTGTGATTGTATGATTGCGATTGTATGATTGCGATTGTATGATTGCGATTGTATGATTGCGATTGTATGATTGTGATTGTATGATTGTGATAGTATGATTGTGATTGTATGACTGTGATTGTATGTCTGTGATTGTATGATTGTGATTGTATGATTGTGATTGTAAGATTGTGATTGTATGACTGTGATTGTATGAATGTGATTGTATGATTGTGATTGTATGATTGTATTTTGGAGATTGTAGTTGTATGATTTCGATTGTACGATTGTGATTGTATGATTGTGATGTATGTTTGTAATTGTATGATTATGATTGTATGATTCTGATTGTATGATTGTGATGGTATGATTGTGATTGTATGATTGCGATTGTATGATTGCGATAGTATGATTGTGATTGTATGATTGTGATTGTATGATTGTGATTGTATGATTGTGATTGTATGATTGTGATTGTATGATTGTCATTGTCTGATTATGATTGTATGATTGTGATTGTATGATTGTGCTTGTATGATTGTGATAGTATGATTGTGATTGCACGATTGTGATTGCATGATTGTGATTGTATGATTGTGATAGTATGATTGTGATTGTACGATTGTGAATGTATGATTGTGATTGTATGATTGTGATTGTATGATTGTGATAGTATGGTTGTGATTGTATGATTGTGATTGTATGATCGTGATTGTATTGTTGTGATTGTATGATTGTGATTGTATGATTCCGATTGTATGATTGTGATTGTATGATTGTGATTGTGTGATTGTATTTGGGAGATTGTAATTGTATGATTGCGATTTTATGATTGCGATTGTATGCTGGTGACTGTATTATTGTGATTGTATGATTGTGATTGTATGATTGTGATTGTATGATTGTGATTGTACGATTGTATTTGGGTGATTGTAATTGTATGATTGCGATTGTATGATAGTGATTGTATGATTGTGATTGTGTGATTGCGATTGTATGATTGCGATTGTATGATTTTGATTGTATGAGTGTGATTGTATGATTGTGATAGTATGATTGTGATAGTATGATTGTGATAGTATGATTGTGATTGTATGACTGTGATTGTATGACTGTGATTGTATGATTGTGATTGTATTGTTGTGATTGTAAAATTGTGATTGTATGATTGTGACTGTATGATTGTGATTGTATGATTGTGATAGTATGATTGTGATTGTATGATTGTGATTGTATGATTGTGATTGTATGATTGTGATTGTATGATTGTATTTGAGAGATTGTAGTTGTATGATTGCGATTGTATGAATGTGATTGTATGATTGTGATGTATGATTGTAATTGTATGATTATGATTGTATGATTGTGATTGTATGATTGTGATGGTATGATTGTGATTGTATGATTGCGATCGTATGATTGTGATTGTATGATTATGATTGTATGATTGTGATTGTATGATTGCGATTGTATCATTGTGATTGTATGATTATGATTGTATTTTTGTAATTGTATGATTGTGATTGTATGATTGTGATTGTATGATTGTGATTATATGATTGTGATTGTATGATTGTGATTGTATGATTGCGATTGTATGAATGCGATTGTATGATTGTGATTGTATGATTGCGATTGTATGATTGTGATTGTATGATATCGATTGTATGATTGCGATTGTATGATTGCGATTGTATGATTGCGATTGTATGATTGTGATTGTATGATTGTGATAGTATGATTGTGATTGTATGACTGTGATTGTATGTCTGTGATTGTATGATTGTGATTGTACGATTGTGATTGTATGATTGTGATTGTAAGATTGTGATTGTATGACTGTGATTGTATGAATGTGATTGTATGATTGTGATTGTATGATTGTGATAGTATGATTGTGATTGTATGATTGTGATTGTATGATTGTGATTGTATGATTGTGATTGTATGATTGTGATTGTATGATTGTGATTGTATGATTGTGATTGTATGATTGTATTTGGGAGATTGTAGTTGTATGATTTCGATTGTATGATTGTGATGTATGATTGTAATTGTATTATTATGATTGTATGATTCTGATTGTATGATTGTGATGGTATGATTGTGATGGTATGATTGTGATTGTATGATTGCGATCGTATGATTGTGATTGTATGATTATGATTGTATGATTGTGATTGTATGATTGCGATTGTATGATTGTGATTGTATGATTATGATTGTATGATTGTGATTGTATGATTGTGATTGTATGATTGTGATTGTATGATTGTGATTGTATGATTATGATTGTATGATTGTGATTGTATGATTGCGATTGTATGATTGTGATTGTATGATTATGATTCTATTTTTGTGATTGTATGATTGTGATTGTATGATTGCGATTGTATTATTGTGATTGTATGATTGTGATAGTATGGTTGTGATTGTATGATTGTGATTGTATGATTGCGATTGTGTGATTGTAATTGTATGATTGTGATTGTATGATTGTGATTGTATGATTGTGATAGTATGATTGTGATTGCATGATTGTGATTGCATGATTGTGATTGTATGATTGTGATAGTATGATTGTGATTGTATGATTGTGAATGTATGATTGTGATTGTATGATTGTGATTGTATGATTGTGATAGTATGGTTGTGATTGTATGATTGTGATTGTATGATCGTGATTGTATTGTTGTGATTGTATGACTGTGATTGTATGATTGTGATTGTGTGATTGTATTTGGGAGATTGTAATTGTATGATTGCGATTTTATGATTGCGATTGTATGCTGGTGACTGTATTATTGTGATTGTATGATTGTGATTGTATGATTGTGATTGTATGATTGTGATTGTATGATTGTGATTGTACGATTGTATTTGGGTGATTGTAATTGTATGATTGCGATTGTATGATTGTGATTGTATGATTGTGATTGTGTGATTGCGATTGTATGATTGCGATTTTATGATTTTGATTGTATGAGTGTGATTGTATGATCGTGATTGTATGACTGTGATTGTATGACTGTGATTGTATAATTGTGATTGTATGATTGTGATTGTAAAATTGTGATTGTATGACTGTGATTGTATGATTTTGAATGTATGATTGTTATTGTATGACTGTGATTGTATGTCTGTGATTGTATGATTGTGATTGTATGATTGTGATTGTATGATTGTGATTGTATGATTGTATTTGGGAGATTGTAGTTGTATGATTGCGATTGTATGAATGTGATTGTATGATTGTGATGTATGATTGTAATTGTATGATTATGATTGTATGATTGTGATTGTATGATTGTGATGGTATGATTGTGATTGTATGATTGCGATCGTATGATTGTGATTGTATGATTATGATTGTATGATTGTAATTGTATGATTGCGATTGTATCATTGTGATTGTATGGTTATGATTGTATTTTTGTGATTGTATGATTGTGATTGTATGATTGTGATTGTATGATTGTGATTGTATGATTGTGATTGTATGATTGTGATTGTATGATTGCGATTGCATGATTGTGATTGCATGATTGTGATTGTATGATTGTGATAGTATGATTGTGATTGTATGATTGTGAATGTATGATTGTGATTGTATGATTGTGATCGTATGATTGTGATCGTATGATTGCGATCGTATGATTTTGATTGTATGATTGTCATTGTATGATTGTGATTGTATCATTGTGATTGCATGATTGTGATTGTATGATTAAGATTGTACGGTTGTGTTTGTTTGATTGTGATGGTATGATTGCGATTGTATGATTGCGATAGTATGATTGTGATTGTATGATTGTGATTGTATGATTGTGATTGTATGATTGTGATTGTATGATTGTCATTGTCTGATTATGATTGTATGATTGTGATTGCATGATTGTGATTGCATGATTGTGATTGTATGATTGTGATAGTATGATTGTGATTGTATGATTGTGAATGTATGATTGTGATTGTATGATTGTGATTGTATGATTGTGATTGTATGATTGTGATTGTATGATTGTGATTGTATGATTGCGATTGTACGATTGTGATTGTATGATTGTATTTGGGAGATTGTATTTGGGAGATTGTAATTGTATGATTGCGATTGTATGATTGTGATTGTATGATTGTGATTGTATGATTTTGATTGTATGATTGTGATAGTATGATTGTGATAGTATGATTGTGATTGCATGATTGTGATTGCATGATTGTGATTGTATGAATGTGATTGTATGATTGTGATGTATGATTGTAATTGTATTATTATGATTGTATGATTCTGATTGTATGATTGTGATGGTATGATTGTGATTGTATGATTGCGATCGTATGATTGTGATTGTATGATTATGATTGTATGATTGTGATTGTATGATTGCGATTGTATGATTGTGATTGTATGATTATGATTGTATGATTGTGATTGTATGATTGTGATTGTATGATTGTGATTGTATGATTGTGATTGTATGATTATGATTGTATGATTGTGATTGTATGATTGCGATTGTATGATTGTGATTGTATGATTATGATTCTATTTTTGTGATTGTATGATTGTGATTGTATGATTGCGATTGTATTATTGTGATTGTATGATTGTGATAGTATGGTTGTGATTGTATGATTGTGATTGTATGATTGCGATTGTGTGATTGTAATTGTATGATTGTGATTGTATGATTGTGATTGTATGATTGTGATAGTATGATTGTGATTGCATGATTGTGATTGCATGATTGTGATTATATGATTGTGATAGTATGATTGTGATTGTATGATTGTGAATGTATGATTGTGATTGTATGATTGTGATTGTATGATTGTGATAGTATGGTTGTGATTGTATGATTGTGATTGTATGATCGTGATTGTATTGTTGTGATTGTATGATTGTGATTGTATGATTGTGATTGTGTGATTGTATTTGGGAGATTGTAATTGTATGATTGCGATTTTATGATTGCGATTGTATGCTGGTGACTGTATTATTGTGATTGTATGATTGTGATTGTATGATTGTGATTGTATGATTGTGATTGTACGATTGTATTTGGGTGATTGTAATTGTATGATTGCGATTGTATGATTGTGATTGTATGATTGTGATTGTGTGATTGCGATTGTATGATTGCGATTTTATGATTTTGATTGTATGAGTGTGATTGTATGATCGTGATTGTATGACTGTGATTGTATGACTGTGATTGTATAATTGTGATTGTATGATTGTGATTGTAAAATTGTGATTGTATGACTGTGATTGTATGATTTTGAATGTATGATTGTTATTGTATGACTGTGATTGTATGTCTGTGATTGTATGATTGTGATTGTATGATTGTGATTGTATGATTGTGATTGTATGATTGCGATTGTATGAATGCGATTGTATGATTGTGATTGTACGATTGCGATTGTATGATTGTGATTGTATGATTGTGATTGTGTGATTGCGATTGTATGATTGCGATTGTATGATTGCGATTGTATGATTGCGATTGTATGATTCTGATTGTATGATTGTGATTGTATGATTGTGATAGTATGATTGTGATTGTATGACTGTGATTGTATGTCTGTGATTGTATGATTGTGATTGTATGATTGTGATTGTAAGATTGTGATTGTATGACTGCGATTGTATGAATGTGATTGTATGATTGTGATTGTATGATTGTGATTGTAAGATTGTGATTGTATGACTGCGATTGTATGAATGTGATTGTATGATTGTGATTGTACGATTGTGATTGTATGATTGTGATAGTATGATTATGATTGTATGATTGTGATTGTATGATTGTGATGGTATGATTGTGATTGTATGATTGCGATCGTATGATTGTGAGGGTATGATTATGATTGTATGATTGTGATTGTATGATTGCGATTGTATGATTGTGATTGTATGATTGTGATTGTATGATTGTGATAGCATGATTGTGATTGTATGATTGTGATTGTATGATTGTGATTGTATGATTGTGATAGTATGATTGTGATTGTAAGATTGTGATTGTATGACTGTGATTGTATGATTGTGATTGTGCGATTGTGATTGTACGATTGTGATTGTACGATTGTGATTGTAGGATTGTGATTGTATGATTATGATTGAATGATTGTGATTGCATGATTGTGACTGTGTGATTGTGATTGCATGATTTTGAATGTATGATTGTGATTGTATGATTGTGATTGTATGATTGTGATTGTATGATTGTGATTGTATGATTGTATTTGGGAGATTGTATTTTGGAGATTGTAATTGTAGGATTGCGATTGTATGATTGTGATTGTATGATTGTGATTGTATGATTGTGATTGTATGATTGTGATTGTATGATTGTGATTGTATGATTGTGATTGTATGATTGTGATTGTATGATTGTGATTGTATGAGTGTGATTGTATGATTGTGATTGTATGACTGTGATTGTATGATTGTGATTGCATGATTGTGATTGTAAGATTGTGATTGTATGACTGTGATTGTATGATTGTGATTGTATGATTGTGATTGTATGATTGTGATTGTATGATGGTGATAGTATGATTGTGATTGTATGATTGTGATTGTATGATTGTGATTGTATGATTGTGATTGTATGATTGTGATTGTATGATTGTATTTGGGAGATTGTATTTGGGAGATTGTAGTTGTATGATTGCGATTGTATGAATGTGATTGTATGATTGTGATGTATGATTGTAATTGTATGATTATGATTGTATGATTGTGATTGTATGATTGTGATGGTATGATTGTGATTGTATGATTGCGATCGTATGATTGTGATTGTATGATTATGATTGTATGATTGTAATTGTATGATTGCGATTGTATCATTGTGATTGTATGGTTATGATTGTATTTTTGTGATTGTATGATTGTGATTGTATGATTGTGATTGTATGATTGTGATTGTATGATTGTGATTGTATGATTGTGATTGTATGATTGCGATTGCATGATTGTGATTGCATGATTGTGATTGTATGATTGTGATAGTATGATTGTGATTGTATGATTGTGAATGTATGATTGTGATTGTATGATTGTGATTGTATGATTGTGATTGTATGATTGTGATTGTACGATTGTGATTGTATGATTGTGATTGTATGATTGTGATTGTATGATTGGGATTGTATGATTGTGATTGTATGATTGTGATTGCATGATTGTGATTGTATGATTGTGATAGTATGATTGTGATTGTATGATTGTGATTGTATGATTGTGATTGTATGATTGTGATTGTATGATTGTATTTGGGAGATTGTATTTGGGAGATTGTAATTGTATGATTGCGATTGTATGATTGTGATTGTATGATTGTCATTGTCTGATTATGATTGTATGATTGTGATTGCATGATTGTGATTGCATGATTGTGATTGTATGATTGTGATAGTATGATTGTGATTGTATGATTGTGATTGTATGATTGTGATTGTATGATTGTGATTGTATGATTGTGATTGTATGATTGTGATTGTATGATTGTGGTTGTATGATTGTGATAGTATGATTGTGATTGTAAGATTGTGATTGTATGACTGTGATTGCATGATTGTGATTGTATGATTGTGATTGTATGATTGTGATTGTATAATTATGATTGTATGATTGTGATTGTATGATTATGATTGTACGGTTGTGTTTGTATGATTGTGATGGTATGATTGCGATTGTATGATTGCGATAGTATGATTGTGATTGTATGATTGTGATTGTATGATTGTGATTGTATGATTGTAATTGTATGATTGTGATTGTATGATTGTCATTGTCTGATTATGATTGTATGATTGTGATTGCATGATTGTGATTGCATGATTGTGATTGTATGATTGTGATAGTATGATTGTGATTGTATGATTGTGAATGTATGATTGTGATTGTATGATTGTGATTGTATGATTGTGATTGTATGGTTGCGATTGTATGATTGTGATTGTATGATTGTGATTGTATGATTGCGATTGTATGATTGTGATTGTATGATTGTATTTGGGAGATTGTATTTGGGAGATTGTAATTGTATGATTGCGATTGTATGATTGTGATTGTATGATTGTGATCGTATGATTGTGATCGTATGATTGCGATCGTATGATTTTGATTGTATGATTGTCATTGTATGATTGTGATTGTATCATTGTGATTGTATGATTGTGATTGTATGATTAAGATTGTACGGTTGTGTTTGTTTGATTGTGATGGTATGATTGCGATTGTATGATTGCGATAGTATGATTGTGATTGTATGATTGTGATTGTATGATTGTGATTGTATGATTGTGATTGTATGATTGTCATTGTCTGATTATGATTGTATGATTGTGATTGCATGATTGTGATTGCATGATTGTGATTGTATGATTGTGATAGTATGATTGTGATTGTATGATTGTGAATGTATGATTGTGATTGTATGATTGTGATTGTATGATTGTGATTGTATGATTGTGATTGTATGATTGTGATTGTATGATTGCGATTGTATGATTGTGATTGTATGATTGTATTTGGGAGATTGTATTTGGGAGATTGTAATTGTATGATTGCGATTGTATGATTGTGATTGTATGATTGTGATTGTATGATTTTGATTGTATGATTGTGATAGTATGATTGTGATAGTATGATTGTGATTGCATGATTGTGATTGCATGATTGTGATTGTATGAATGTGATTGTATGATTGTGATGTATGATTGTAATTGTATGATTATGATTGTATGATTGTGATTGTATGATTGTGATGGTATGATTGTGATTGTATGATTGCGATCGTATGATTGTGATTGTATGATTATGATTGTATGATTGTGATTGTATGATTGCGATTGTATCATTGTGATTGTATGGTTATGATTGTATTTTTGTGATTGTATGATTGTGCCTGTATGATTGTGATTGTATGATTGTGATTGTATGATTGTGATTGTATGATTGCGATTGTATGAATGCGATTGTATGATTGTGATTGCATGATTGTGATTGTATGATTGTGATTGTATGATATTGATTGTATGATTGTGATTGTATGATTGTGATAGTATGATTGTGATTGTATGATTGTGATTGTATGATTGTGATTGTATGATTGTGATTGTATGATTGTATTTGGGAGATTGTATTTGGGAGATTGTAATTGTATGATTGCGATTGTATGATTGTGATTGTATGATTGTCATTGTCTGATTATGATTGTATGATTGTGATTGCATGATTGTGATTGCATGATTGTGATTGTATGATTGTGATAGTATGATTGTGATTGTATGATTGTGATTGTATGATTGTGATTGTATGATTGTGATTGTATGATTGTGATTGTATGATTGTGATTGTATGATTGTGATTGTATGATTGTGATTGTATGATTGTGATAGTATGATTGTGATTGTAAGATTGTGATTGTATGACTGTGATTGTATGATTGTGATTGTATGATTGTGATTATATGATTGTGATTGTATAATTATGATTGTATGATTGTGATTGTATGATTATGATTGTACGGTTGTGTTTGTATGATTGTGATGGTATGATTGCGATTGTATGATTGCGATAGTATGATTGTGATTGTATGATTGTGATTGTATGATTGTGATTGTATGATTGTAATTGTATGATTGTGATTGTATGATTGTCATTGTCTGATTATGATTGTATGATTGTGATTGCATGATTGTGATTGCATGATTGTGATTGTATGATTGTGATAGTATGATTGTGATTGTATGATTGTGAATGTATGATTGTGATTGTATGATTGTGATTGTATGATTGTGATTGTATGATTGTGATTGTATGATTGTGATTGTATGATTGCGATTGTATGATTGCGATTGTATGATTGTGATTGTATGATTGTGATTGTATGATTGTGATTGTATGATTGTGATTGTATGATTGTGATTGTATGATTGTATTTGGGAGATTGTAGTTTTATGATTTCGATTGTATGATTGTGATTGTATGATTGTAATGTATGATTGTAATTGAATGATTAGGATTGTATGATTGTGATTGTATGATTGTGATGGTATGATTGTGATTGTATGATTGCGATCGTATGATTGTGAGGGTATGATTATGATTGTATGATTGTGATTGTATGATTGCGATTGTATGATTGTGATTGTATGATTGTGATTGTATGATTGTGATAGCATGATTGTGATTGTATGATTGTGATTGTATGATTGTGATAGTATGATTGTGATTGTAAGATTGTGATTGTATGACTGTGATTGTATGATTGTGATTGTGCGATTGTGATTGTACGATTGTGATTGTACGATTGTGATTGTAGGATTGTGATTGTATGATTATGATTGAATGATTGTGATTGCATGATTGTGACTGTGTGATTGTGATTGCATGATTTTGAATGTATGATTGTGATTGTATGATTGTGATTGTATGATTGTGATTGTATGATTGTGATTGTATGATTGTGATTGTATGATTGTGATTGTATGATTGTATTTGGGAGATTGTATTTTGGAGATTGTAATTGTAGGATTGCGATTGTATGATTGCGATTGTATGATTGTGATTGTATGATTGTGATTGTATGATTGTGATTGTATAAGTGTGATTGTATGATTGTGATTGTATGACTGTGATTGTATGACTGTGATTGTATGATTGTGATTGTATGATTGTGATTGTAAGATTGTGATTGTATGACTGTGATTGTATGATTGTGATTGTATGATTGTGATTGTATGATTGTGATTGTATGATGGTGATAGTATGATTGTGATTGTATGATTGTGATTGTATGATTGTGATTGTATGATTGTGATTGTATGATTGTGATTGTATGATTGTATTTGGGAGATTGTAGTTGTATGATTGCGATTGTATGAATGTGATTGTATGATTGTGATGTATGATTGTAATTGTATGATTATGATTGTATGATTGTGATTGTATGATTGTGATGGTATGATTGTGATTGTATGATTGCGATCGTATGATTGTGATTGTATGATTACGATTGTATGATTGTAATTGTATGATTGCGATTGTATCATTGTGATTGTATGGTTATGATTGTATTTTTGTGGTTGTATGATTGTGATTGTATGATTGTGATTGTATGATTGTGATTGTATGATTGTGATTGTATGATTGTGATTGTATGATTGTGATTGTATGATTGCGATTGTATGAATGCGGTTGTATGATTGTGATTGCATGATTGTGATTGTATGATTGTGATAGTATGATTGTGATTGTATGATTGTGATTGTATGATTGTGATTGTATGATTGTGATTGTATGATTGTATTTGGGAGATTGTATTTGGGAGATTGTAATTGTATGATTGCGATTGTATGATTGTGATTGTATGATTGTGATTGTATGATTGTCATTGTCTGATTATGATTGTATGATTGTGATTGCATGATTGTGATTGCATGATTGTGATTGTATGATTGTGATAGTATGATTGTGATTGTATGATTGTGATTGTATGATTGTGATTGTATGATTGTGATTGTATGATTGTGATTGTATGATTGTGATTGTATGATTGTGATTGTATGATTGTGATAGTATGATTGTGATTGTAAGATTGTGATTGTATGACTGTGATTGTATGATTGTGATTGTATGATTGTGATTGTATGATTGTGATTGTATAATTATGATTGTATGATTGTGATTGTATGATTATGATTGTACGGTTGTGTTTGTATGATTGTGATGGTATGATTGCGATTGTATGATTGCGATAGTATGATTGTGATTGTATGATTGTGATTGTATGATTGTGATTGTATGATTGTAATTGTATGATTGTGATTGTATGATTGTCATTGTCTGATTATGATTGTATGATTGTGATTGCATGATTGTGATTGCATGATTGTGATTGTATGATTGTGATAGTATGATTGTGATTGTATGATTGTGAATGTATGATTGTGATTGTATGATTGTGATTGTATGATTGTGATTGTATGATTGTGATTGTATGATTGTGATTGTATGATTGTGATTGTATGATTGCGATTGTATGATTGTGATTGTATGATTGTATTTGGGAGATTGTATTTGGGAGATTGTAATTGTATGATTGCGATTGTATGATTGTGATTGTATGATTGTGATCGTATGATTGTGATCGTATGATTGCGATCGTATGATTTTGATTGTATGATTGTCATTGTATGATTGTGATTGTATCATTGTGATTGTATGATTGTGATTGTATGATTATGATTGTACGGTTGTGTTTGTTTGATTGTGATGGTATGATTGCGATTGTATGATTGCGATAGTATGATTGTGATTGTATGATTGTGATTGTATGATTGTGATTGTATGATTGTGATTGTATGATTGTGATTGTATGATTGTGATTGTATGATTGACATTGTCTGATTATGATTGTATGATTGTGATTGCATGATTGTGATTGCATGATTGTGATTGTATGATTGTGATAGTATGATTGTGAATGTATGATTGTGATTGTATGATTGTGATTGTATGATTGTGATTGTATGATTGTGATTGTATGATTGTGATTGTATGATTGCGATTGTATTTGGGAGATTGTAATTGTATGATTGCGATTGTATGATTGTGATTGTATGATTGTGATTGTATGATTTTGATTGTATGATTGTGATAGTATGATTGTGATAGTATGATTGTGATTGCATGATTGTGATTGCATGATTGTGATTGTATGAATGTGATTGTATGATTGTGATGTATGATTGTAATTGTATGATTATGATTGTATGATTGTGATTGTATGATTGTGATGGTATGATTGTGATTGTATGATTGCGATCGTATGATTGTGATTGTATGATTATGATTGTATGATTGTGATTGTATGATTGCGATTGTATCATTGTGATTGTATGGTTATGATTGTATTTTTGTGATTGTATGATTGTGCCTGTATGATTGTGATTGTATGATTGTGATTGTATGATTGTGATTGTATGATTGCGATTGTATGAATGCGATTGTATGATTGTGATTGCATGATTGTGATTGTATGATTGTGATTGTATGATATTGATTGTATGATTGTGATTGTAGGATTGTGATTGTATGATTGTAATAGTATGATTGTGATTGTATGATTGTGATTGCATGATTGTGATTGTATGATTGTGATTGCATTATTTTGAATGTATGATTGTGATTGTATGATTGTGATTGTATGATTGTGATTGTATGATTGTGATTGTATGATTGTGATTGTATGATTGTGATTGTATGATTGGGATTGTATGATTGTGATTGTATGATTGTGATTGCATGATTGTGATTGTATGATTGTGATAGTATGATTGTGATTGTATGATTGTGATAGTATGATTGTGATTGTATGATTGTGATTGTATGATTGTGATTGTATGATTGTGATTGTATGATTGTATTTGGGAGATTGTATTTGGGAGATTGTAATTGTATGATTGCGATTGTATGATTGTGATTGTATGATTGTCATTGTCTGATTATGATTGTATGATTGTGATTGCATGATTGTGATTGCATGATTGTGATTGTATGATTGTGATAGTATGATTGTGATTGTATGATTGTGATTGTATGATTGTGATTGTATGATTGTGATTGTATGATTGTGATTGTATGATTGTGATTGTATGATTGTGATTGTATGATTGTGATAGTATGATTGTGATTGTAAGATTGTGATTGTATGACTGTGATTGTATGATTGTGATTGTATGATTGTGATTATATGATTGTGATTGTATAATTATGATTGTATGATTGTGATTGTATGATTATGATTGTACGGTTGTGTTTGTATGATTGTGATGGTATGATTGCGATTGTATGATTGCGATAGTATGATTGTGATTGTATGATTGTGATTGTATGATTGTGATTGTATGATTGTGATTGTATGATTGTAATTGTATGATTGTGATTGTATGATTGTCATTGTCTGATTATGATTGTATGATTGTGATTGCATGATTGTGATTGCATGATTGTGATTGTATGATTGTGATAGTATGATTGTGATTGTATGATTGTGAATGTATGATTGTGATTGTATGATTGTGATTGTATGATTGTGATTGTATGATTGTGATTGTATGATTGTGATTGTATGATTGCGATTGTATGATTGCGATTGTATGATTGTGATTGTATGATTGTGATTGTATGATTGTGATTGTATGATTGTGATTGTATGATTGTAT
Source organism: Megachile rotundata (assembly GCF_050947335.1). Lineage (NCBI taxonomy): Eukaryota > Metazoa > Arthropoda > Insecta > Hymenoptera > Megachilidae > Megachile > Megachile rotundata. The sequence goes on from NW_027473324.1 coordinate 2,978,155, forward strand.
TTGGGAGATTGTAGTTTTATGATTTCGATTGTATGATTGTGATTGTATGATTGTAATGTATGATTGTAATTGAATGATTATGATTGTATGATTGTGATTGTATGATTGTGATGGTATGATTGTGATTGTATGATTGCGATCGTATGATTGTGAGGGTATGATTATGATTGTATGATTGTGATTGTATGATTGCGATTGTATGATTGTGATTGTATGATTGTGATTGTATGATTGTGATAGCATGATTGTGATTGTATGATTGTGATTGTATGATTGTGATTGTATGATTGTGATAGTATGATTGTGATTGTAAGATTGTGATTGTATGACTGTGATTGTATGATTGTGATTGTGCGATTGTGATTGTACGATTGTGATTGTACGATTGTGATTGTAGGATTGTGATTGTATGATTATGATTGAATGATTGTGATTGCATGATTGTGACTGTGTGATTGTGATTGCATGATTTTGAATGTATGATTGTGATTGTATGATTGTGATTGTATGATTGTGATTGTATGATTGTGATTGTATGATTGTGATTGTATGATTGTGATTGTATGATTGTATTTGGGAGATTGTATTTTGGAGATTGTAATTGTAGGATTGCGATTGTATGATTGCGATTGTATGATTGTGATTGTATGATTGCGATTGTATGATTGTGATTGTATGATTGTGATTGTATGATTTTGATTGTATGATTGTGATAGTATGATTGTGATAGTATGATTGTGATTGCATGATTGTGATTGCATGATTGTGATTGTATGAATGTGATTGTATGATTGTGATGTATGATTGTAATTGTATGATTATGATTGTATGATTGTGATTGTATGATTGTGATGGTATGATTGTGATTGTATGATTGCGATCGTATGATTGTGATTGTATGATTATGATTGTATGATTGTGATTGTATGATTGCGATTGTATCATTGTGATTGTATGGTTATGATTGTATTTTTGTGATTGTATGATTGTGATTGTATGATTGTGATTGTATGATTGTGATTGTATGATTGTGATTGTATGATTGCGATTGTATGAATGCGATTGTATGATTGTGATTGCATGATTGTGATTGTATGATTGTGATTGTATGATATTGATTGTATGATTGTGATTGTAGGATTGTGATTGTATGATTGTAATAGTATGATTGTGATTGTATGATTGTGATTGTATGATTGCGATTGTATGATTGTGATTGTATGATTGTATTTGGGAGATTGTATTTGGGAGATTGTAATTGTATGATTGTCATTGTATGATTGTGATTGTATCATTGTGATTGTATGATTGTGATTGTATGATTGTGATTGTATGATTGCGATTGTATGATTGTGATTGTATGATTGTATTTGGGAGATTGTATTTGGGAGATTGTAATTGTATGATTGTCATTGTATGATTGTGATTGTATCATTATGATTGTATGATTGTGATTGTATGATTATGATTGTACGGTTGTGTTTGTTTGATTGTGATGGTATGATTGCGATTGTATGATTGCGATAGTATGATTGTGATTGTATGATTGTGATTGTATGATTGTGATTGCATGATTGTGATAGTATGATTGTGATTGCATGATTGTGATTGCATGATTGTGATTGTATGATTGTGATAGTATGATTGTGATTGTATGATTGTGATTGTATGATTGTGATTGTATGATTGTGATTGTATGATTGTGATTGTATGATTGTGATTATATGATTGTGATAGTATGATTGTGATTGTAAGATTGTGATTGTATGACTGTGATTGTATGATTGTGATTGTATGATTGTGGTTGTATGATTGTGATTGTATGATTGTGACTGTATGATTGTAATTGTATGATTGTGATTGTGTGATTGCGATTGTATGATTGCGATTGTATGATTGTGATTGTATGAGTGTGATTGTATGATTGTGATTGTATGGCTGTGATTGTATGACTGTGATGGTATGATTGTGATTGTATGATTGTGATTGAAAGATTGTGACTGTATGACTGTGATTGTATGATTGTGATTGTATGATTGTGATTGTATGATTGTGATTGTATGATTGTGATAGTATGATTGTGAGTGTATGATTGTGATTGTATGATTGTGATAGTATGATTGTGATTGTATGATTGTGATTGTATGATTGTGATTGTATGATTGTGATTGTGTGATTGTATTTGGGAGATTGTAGTTGTATGATTGCGATTGTATGAATGTGATTGTATGATTGTGATGTATGATTGTAATTGTATGATTATGATTGTATGATTGTGATTGTATGATTGTGATGGTATGATTGTGATTGTATGATTGCGATCGTATGATTGTGATTGTATGATTGTGATTGTATGACTGTGATTGTATGAATGTGATTGTATGATTGTGATTGTATGATTGTGATTGTATGATTGTGATAGTATGATTGTGATTTTATGATTGTGATTGTATGATTGTGATTGTATGATTGTGATTGTATGATTGTGATTGTATGATTGTGATTGTATGATTGTATTTGGGAGATTGTAGTTGTATGATTTCGATTGTATGATTGTGATTGTATGATTGTGATGTATGATTGTAATTGTATGATTATGATTGTATGATTCTGATTGTATGATTGTGATGGTATGATTGTGATTGTATGATTGCGATCGTATGATTGTGATTGTATGATTATGATTGTATGATTGTGATTGTATGATTGTGATTGTATGATTGTATTTGGGAGATTGTAGTTGTATGATTGCGATTGTATGAATGTGATTGTATGATTGTGATGTATGATTGTAATTGTATGATTATGATTGTATGATTGTGATTGTATGATTGTGATGGTATGATTGTGATTGTATGATTGCGATCGTATGATTGTGATTGTATGATTATGATTGTATGATTGTGATTGTATGATTGCGATTGTATCATTGTGATTGTATGGTTATGATTGTATTTTTGTGATAGTATCATTGTAATTGTATGATTATGATTGTATGATGGTGATTGTATGATTGTGATTGTATGACTGTGATTGTATGACTGTGATTGTATGATTGTGATTGTATGATGGTGATTGTAAGATTGTGATTGTATGAGTGTGATTGTATGATTGTGATTGTATGATTGTGATTGTATGATTGTGATTGTATGATGGTGATTGTATGATTGTGATTGTATGATTGTGATTGTATGATTGTATTTGGGAGATTGTAGTTGTATGATTGCGATTGTATGATTGTGATTGTATGATTGTGATTGTATGATTGTATTTAGGAGATTGTAGTTGTATGATTTCGATTGTATGATTGTGATTGTATGATTGTGATTGTATGATTGTGATCGTATGATTGTGATCGTATGATTGCGATCGTATGATTTTGGTTGTATGATTGTCATTGTATGATTGTGATTGTATCATTGTGATTGTATGATTGAAATTGTATGTTTATGATTGTACGGTTGTGTTTGTTTGATTGTGATGGTATGATTGCGATTGTATGATTGCGATAGTATGATTGTGATTGTATGATTGTGATTGTATGATTGTGATTGTATGATTGTGATTGTATGATTGTGATTGTATGATTGTGATTGTATGATTGTCATTGTCTGATTATGATTGTATGATTGTGATTGCATGATTGTGATTGCATGATTGTGATTGTATGATTGTGATAGTATGATTGTGATTGTATGATTGTGAATGTATGATTGTGATTGTATGATTGTGATTGTATGATTGTGATTGTATGATTGTGATTGTATGATTGTGATTGTATGATTGCGATTGTATGATTGTGATTGTATGATTGTATTTGGGGGATTGTATTTGGGAGATTGTAATTGTATGATTGCGATTGTATGATTGTGATTGTATGATTGTGATTGTATGATTTTGATTGTATGATTGTGATAGTATGATTGTGATTGCATGATTGTGATTGCATGATTGTGATTGTATGAATGTGATTGTATGATTGTGATGTATGATTGTAATTGTATGATTATGAATGTATGATTGTGATTGTATGATTGTGATGGTATGATTGTGATTGTATGATTGCGATCGTATGATTGGGATTGTATGATTATGATTGTATGATTGTGATTGTATGATTGCGATTGTATCATTGTGATTGTATGGTTATGATTGTATTTTTGTGATTGTATGATTGCGATTGTATGAATGCGATTGTATGATTGTGATTGTATGATTGCGATTGTATGATTGTGATTGTATGATTGTGATTGTGTGATTGCGATTGTATGATTGCGATTGTATGATTGCGATTGTATGATTGCGATTGTATGATTCTGATTGTATGATTGTGATTGTATGATTGTGATAGTATGATTGTGATTGTATGACTGTGATTGTATGTCTGTGATAGTATGATTGTGATTGTATGATTGTGATTGTAAGATTGTGATTGTATGACTGTGATTGTATGAATGTGATTGTATGATTGTGATTGTATGATTGTGATTGTATGATTGTGATAGTATGATTGTGATTTTATGATTGTGATTGTATGATTGTGATTGTATGATTGTGATTGTATGATTGTCATTGTATGATTGTATTTGGGAGATTGTAGTTGTATGATTTCGATTGTATGATTGTGATTGTATGATTGTGATGTATGATTGTAATTGTATGATTATGATTGTGTGATTCTGATTGTATGATTGTGATGGTATGATTGTGATTGTATGATTATGATTGTATGATTGTGATTGTATGATTGTGATTGTATGATTGTATTTGGGAGATTGTAGTTGTATGATTGCGATTGTATGAATGTGATTGTATGATTGTGATGTATGATTGTAATTGTATGATTATGATTGTATGATTGTGATTGTATGATTGTGATGGTATGATTGTGATTGTATGATTGCGATCGTATGATTGTGATTGTATGATTATGATTGTATGATTGTGATTGTATGATTGCGATTGTATCATTGTGATTGTATGGTTATGATTGTATTTTTGTGATAGTATCATTGTAATTGTATGATTATGATTGTATGATTGTGATTGTATGATTGTGATTGTATGACTGTGATTGTATGACTGTGATTGTATGATTGTGATTGTATGATGGTGATTGTAAGATTGTGATTGTATGAGTGTGATTGTATGATTGTGATTGTATGATTGTGATTGTATGATTGTGATTGTATGATGGTGATAGTATGATTGTGATTGTATGATTGTGATTGTATGATTGTGATTGTATGATTGTATTTGGGAGATTGTAGTTGTATGATTGCGATTGTATGATTGTGATTGTATGATTGTGATTGTATGATTGTGATTGTATGATTGTATTTGGGAGATTGTAGTTGTATGATTTCGATTGTATGATTGTGATTGTATGATTGTGATTGTATGATTGTGATCGTATGATTGTGATCGTATGATTGCGATCGTATGATTCTGGTTGTATGATTGTCATTGTATGATTGTGATTGTATCATTGTGATTGTATGATTGTGATTGCATGATTATGATTGTACGGTTGTGTTTGTTTGATTGTGATGGTATGATTGCGATTGTATGATTGCGATAGTATGATTGTGATTGTATGATTGTGATTGTATGATTGTGATTGTATGATTGTGATTGTATGATTGTCATTGTCTGAGTATGATTGTATGATTGTGATTGCATGATTGTGATTGCATGATTGTGATTGTATGATTGTGATAGTATGATTGTGATTGTATGATTGTGAATGTATGATTGTGATTGTATGATTGTGATTGTATGATTGTGATTGTATGATTGTGATTGTATGATTGTGATTGTATGATTGCGATTGTATGATTGTGATTGTATGATTGTATTTGGGGGATTGTATTTGGGAGATTGTAATTGTATGATTGCGATTGTATGATTGTGATTGTATGTTTGTGATTGTATGATTTTGATTGTATGATTGTGATAGTATGATTGTGATTGCATGATTGTGATTGCATGATTGTGATTGTATGAATGTGATTGTATGATTGTGATGTATGATTGTAATTGTATGATTATGATTGTATGATTGTGATTGTATGATTGTGATGGTATGATTGTGATTGTATGATTGCGATCGTATGATTGTGATTGTATGATTATGATTGTATGATTGTGATTGTATGATTGCGATTGTATCATTGTGATTGTATGGTTATGATTGTATTTTTGTGATTGTATGATTGTGATTGTATGATTGTGATTGTATGATTGTGATTGTATGATTGTGATTGTATGATTGTGATTGTATGATTGCGATTGTATGAATGCGATTGTATGATTGTGATTGTATGATTGTGATTGTATGATTGTGATAGTATGATTGTGATTGTATGATTGTGATTGTATGATTGTGATTGTATGATTGTATTTGGGAGATTGTATTTGGGAGATTGTAATTGTATGATTGCGATTGTATGATTGTGATTGTATGATTGTCATTGTCTGATTATGATTGTATGATTGTGATTGCATGATTGTGATTGCATGATTGTGATTGTATGATTGTGATAGTATGATTGTGATTGTATGATTGTGATTGTATGATTGTGATTGTATGATTGTGATTGTATGATTGTGATTGTATGATTGTGATTGTATGATTGTGATTGTATGATTGTGATTGTATGATTGTGATAGTATGATTGTGATTGTAAGATTGTGATTGTATGACTGTGATTGTATGATTGTGATTGTATGATTGTGATTGTATGATTGTGATTGTATAATTATGATTGTATGATTGTGATTATATGATTATGATTGTACGGTTGTGTTTGCATGATTGTGATGGTATGATTGCGATTGTATGATTGCGATAGTATGATTGTGATTGTATGATTGTGATTGTATGATTGTGATTGTATGATTGTGAATGTATTATTGTGATTGTATGATTGTGATTGTATGATTGTGATTGTATGATTGTGATTGTATGATTGTGATTGTATGATTGTGATTGTATGATTGTGATTGTATGATTGCGATTGTATGATTGTGATTGTATGATTGTATTTGGGAGATTGTATTTGGGAGATTGTAATTGTATGATTGCGATTGTATGATTGTGATTGTATGATTGTGATCGTATGATTGTGATCGTATGATTGCGATCGTATGATTTTGATTGTATGATTGTCATTGTATAATTGTGATTGTATCATTGTGATTGTATGCTTGTGATTGTATGATTATGATTGTACGGTTGTGTTTGTTTGATTGTGATGGTATGATTGCGATTGTATGATTGCGATAGTATGATTGTGATTGTATGATTGTGATTGTATGATTGTGATTGTATGATTGTGATTGTATGATTGTGATTGTATGATTGTCATTGTCTGATTATGATTGTATGATTGTGATTGCATGATTGTGATTGCATGATTGTGATTGTATGATTGTGATAGTATGATTGTGATTGTATGATTGTGAATGTATGATTGTGATTTTATGATTGTGATTGTATGATTGTGATTGTATGATTGTGATTGTATGATTGTGATTGTATGATTGTGATTGTATGATTGCGATTGTATGATTGTGATTGTATGATTGTATTTGGGAGATTGTATTTGGGAGATTGTAATTGTATGATTGCGATTGTATGATTGTGATTGTATGATTGGGATTGTATGATTGTGATTGTATGATTGTGATTGCATGATTGTGATTGTATGATTGTGATAGTATGATTGTGATTGTATGATTGTGATAGTATGATTGTGATTGTAAGATTGTGATTGTATGATTGTGATTGTATGATTGTGATTGTATGATTGTGATAGTATGATTGTGATTGTAAGATTGTGATTGTATGACTGTGATTGTATGATTGTGATTGTATGATTGTGATTGTATGATTATGATTGTATGATTGTGATTGTATGATTGTATTTGGGAGATTGTATTTTGGAGATTGTAATTGTAGGATTGCGATTGTATGATTGTGATTGTATGATTGTGATTGTATGATTGTGATTGTATGATTGCGATTGTATGATTGCGATTGTATGATTATGATTGTATGATTGTGATTGTATGATTGTGATTGTATGGTTGTGACTGTATGATTGTGATGGTATGATTGCGATTGTATGATTGCGATAGTATGATTGTGATTGTATGATTGTGGTTGTATGATTGTGATTGTATGATTGTGACTGAATGATTGTAATTGTATGATTGTGATTGTGTGATTGCGATTGTATGATTGCGATTGTATGATTGTGATTGTATGAGTGTGATTGTATGATTGTGATTGTATGGCTGTGATTGTATGACTGTGATTGTATGATTGTGATTGTATGATTGTGATTGTAAGATTGTGACTGTATGACTGTGATTGTATGATTGTGATTGTATGATTGTGATTGTATGATTGTGATTGTATGATTGTGATTGTATGATTGTGATAGTATGATTGTGATTGTATGATTGTGATTGTATGATTGTGATTGTATGATTGTGATTGTATGATTGTATTTGGGAGATTCTAGTTGTATGATTTCGATTGTATGATTGTGATTGTATGATTGTGATGTATGATTGTAATTGTATGATTATGATTGTATGATTCTGATTGTATGATTGTGATGGTATGATTGTGATTGTATGATTGCGATCGTATGATTGTGATTGTATGATTATGATTGTATGATTGTGATTGTATGATTGCGATTGTATGATTGCGATTGTATGATTATGATTGTATTTTTGTGATTGTATGATTGTGATTGTATGATTGTGATTGTATGATTGTGATTGTATGATTGGGATTGTATGATTGTGATTGTATGATTGTGATTGTATGATTGCGATTGTATGATTGTGATTGTATGATTGTGATTGTATGATTGTGATTGTATGATTGTGATTGTATGATTGTATTTGGGAGATTGTAGTTGTATGATTTCGATTGTATGATTGTGATTGTATGATTGTGATGTATGATTGTAATTGTATGATTATGATTGTATGATTGTGATTGTATGATTGTGATGGTATGATTGTGACTGTATGATTGCGATCGTATGGTTGTGAGGGTATGATTATGATTGTATGATTGTGATTGTATGATTGCGATTGTATGATTGTGATTGTATGATTGTGATTGTATGATTGTGATAGCATGATTGTGATTGTATGATTGCGATTGTATGATTGTGATTGTATGATTGTGATAGTATGATTGTGATTGTAAGATTGTGATTGTATGACTGTGATTGTATGATTGTGATTGTACGATTGTGATTGTAGGATTGTGATTGTATGATTATGATTGAATGATTGTGATTGCATGATTGTGACTGTGTGATTGTGATTGCATGATTTTGAATGTATGATTGTGATTGTATGATTGTGATTGTATGATTGTGATTGTATGATTGTGATTGTATGATTGTGATTGTATGATTGTGATAGTATGATTGTGATTGTAAGATTGTGATTGTATGACTGTGATTGAATGATTATGACTGTATGATTGAGATTGTATGATTGTATTTGGGAGATTGTATTTTGGAGATTGTAATTGTAGGATTGCGATTGTATGATTGTGATTGTATGATTGTGATTGTATGATTGTGATTGTATGATTGTGATTGTATGATTGTGATTGTACGATTGTGATTGTACGATTGTGATTGTAGGATTGTGATTGTATGATTATGATTGAATGATTGTGATTGCATGATTGTGACTGTGTGATTGTGATTGCATGATTTTGAATGTATGATTGTGATTGTATGATTGTGATTGTATGATTGTGATAGTATGATTGTGATTGTAAGATTGTGATTGTATGACTGTGATTGAATGATTATGATTGTATGATTGTGATTGTATGATTGTATTTGGGAGATTGTATTTTGGAGATTGTAATTGTAGGATTGCGATTGTATGATTGGGATTGTATGATTGTGATTGTATGATTGTGATTGTATGATTGTGATTGTATGAGTGTGATTGTATGATTGTGATTGTATGACTGTGATTGTATGACTGTGATTGTATGATTGTGATTGTATGATTGTGATTGTAAGATTGTGATTGTATGACTGTGATTGTATGATTGTGATTGTATGATTGTGATTGTATGATTGTGATTGTATGATGGTGATAGTATGATTGTGATTGTATGATTGTGATTGTATGATTGTGATTGTATGATTGTGATTGTATGATTGTATTTGGGAGATTGTAGTTGTATGATTGTGATTGTATGATTGTGATTGTATGATTGTGATTGTATGATTGTGATTGTATGATTGTGATTGTATGATTGCGATTGTATGAATGCGATTGTATGATTGTGATTGCATGATTGTGATTGTATGATTGTGATTGTATGATATTGATTGTATGATTGTGATTGTAGGATTCTGATTGTATGATTGTAATAGTATGATTGTGATTGTATGATTGTGATTGCATGATTGTGATTGTATGATTGTGATTGCATTATTTTGAATGTATGATGGTGATTGTATGATTGTGATTGTATGATTGTGATTGTATGATTGTGATTGTATGATTGTGATTGTATGATTGTGATTGTATGATTGGGATTGTATAATTGTGATTGTATGATTGTGATTGCATGATTGTGATTGTATGATTGCGATAGTATGATTGTGATTGTATGATTGTGATTGTATGATTGTATTTGGGAGATTGTAGTTGTATGATTGCGATTGTATGATTGTGATTGTATGATTGTGATTGTATGATTGTGATTGTATGATTGTGATTGTATGATTGTGATTGTATGATTGTATTTGGGAGATTGTAGTTGTATGATTTCGATTGTATGATTGTGATTGTATGATTGTGATTGTATGATTGTGATCGTATGATTGTGATCGTATGATTGCGATCGTATGATTTTGGTTGTATGATTGTCATTGTATGATTGTGATTGTATCATTGTGATTGTATGATTGTGATTGTATGATTATGATTGTACGGTTGTGTTTGTTTGATTGTGATGGTATGATTGCGATTATATGATTGCGATAGTATGATTGTGATTGTATGATTGTGATTGTATGATTGTGATTGTATGATTGTGATTGTATGATTGTCATTGTCTGATTATGATTGTATGATTGTGATTGCATGATTGTGATTGCATGATTGTGATTGCATGATTGTGATTGTACGATTGGGATAGTATGATTGTGATTGTATGATTGTGAATGTATGATTGTGATTGTATGATTGTGATTGTATGATTGTGATTGTATGATTGTGATTGTATGATTGTGATTGTATGATTGTGATTGTATGATTGTGATTGTATGATTGTGAATGTATGATTGTGATTGTATGATTGTGATTGTATGATTGTGATTGTATGATTGTGATTGTATGATTGTGATTGTATGATTGTGATTGTATGATTGTGATTGTATGATTGCGATTGTATGATTGTGATTGTATGATTGTATTTGGGGAATTGTATTTGGGAGATTGTAATTGTATGATTGCGATTGTATGATTGTGATTGTATGATTGTGATTGTATGATTTTGATTGTATGATTGTGATAGTATGATTGTGATTGCATGATTGTGATTGCATGATTGTGATTGTATGAATGTGATTGTATGATTGTGATGTATGATTGTAATTGTATGATTATGATTGTATGATTGTGATTGTATGATTGTGATGGTATGATTGTGATTGTATGATTGCGATCGTATGATTGTGATTGTATGATTATGATTGTATGATTGTGATTGTATGATTGCGATTGTATCATTGTGATTGTATGGTTATGATTGTATTTTTGTGATTGTATGATTGTGATTGTATGATTGTGATTGTATGATTGTGATTGTATGATTGCGATTGTATGAATGCGATTGTATGATTGTGATTGCATGATTGTGATTGTATGATTGTGATTGTATGATATTGATTGTATGATTGTGATTGTAGGATTGTGATTGTATGATTGTAATAGTATGATTGTGATTGTATGATTGTGATTGCATGATTGTGATTGTATGATTGTGATTGCATTATTTTGAATGTATGATTGTGATTGTATGATTGTGATTGTATGATTGTGATTGTATGATTGTGATTGTATGATTGTGATTGTATGATTGTGATTGTATGATTGTGATTGTATGATTGTGATTGTATGATTGTGATTGAATGATTGTGATTGTATGATTGGGATTGTATGATTGTGATTGTATGATTGTGATTGCATGATTGTGATTGTATGATTGTGATAGTATGATTGTGATTGTATGATTGTGATTGTATGATTGTGATTGTATGATTGTGATAGTATTATTGTGATTGTATGATTGTGATTGTATGATTGTGATTGTATGATTGTATTTGGGAGATTGTATTTGGGAGATTGTAATTGTATGATTGCGATTGTATGATTGTGATTGTATGATTGTCATTGTCTGATTATGATTGTATGATTGTGATTGCATGATTGTGATTGCATGATTGTGATTGTATGATTGTGATAGTATGATTGTGATTGTATGATTGTGATTGTATGATTGTGATTGTATGATTGTGATTGTATGATTGTGATTGTATGATTGTGATTGTATGATTGTGATTGTATGATTGTGATAGTATGATTGTGATTGTAAGATTGTGATTGTATGACTGTGATTGTATGATTGTGACTGTATGATTGTGATTGTATGATTGTGATTGTATAATTATGATTGTATGATTGTGATTGTATGATTATGATTGTACGGTTGTGTTTGCATGGTTGTGATGGTATGATTGCGATTATATGATTGCGATAGTATGATTGTGATTGTATGATTGTGATTGTATGATTGTGATTGTATGATTGTGATTGTATGATTGTAATTGTATGATTGTGATTGTATGATTGTCATTGTCTGATTATGATTGTATGATTGTGATGGCATGATTGTGATTGCATGATTGTGATTGTATGATTGTGATAGTATGATTGTGATTGTATGATTGTGAATGTATGATTGTGATTGCATGATTGTGATTGTATGATTGTGATAGTATGATTGTGATTGTATGATTGTGATGGTATGATTGCGATTGTATGATTGCGATAGTATGATTGTGATTGTATGATTGTGATTGTATGATTGTGATTGTATGATTGTGATTGTATGATTGTGATTGTATGATTGTCATTGTCTGATTATGATTGTATGATTGTGATTGCATGATTGTGATTGCATGATTGTGATTGTATGATTGTGATAGTATGATTGTGATTGTATGATTGTGAATGTATGATTGTGATTGTATGATTGTGATTGTATGATTGTGATTGTATGATTGTGATTGTATGATTGCGATTGTATGATTGTGATTGTATGATTGTATTTGGGAGATTGTATTTGGGAGATTGTAATTGTGTGATTGCGATTGTATGATTGTGATTGTATGATTGTGATTGTATGATTGTGATTGTATGATTGTGATTGTATGATTGTGATCGTATGATTGTGATTGTATGATTGTGATTGAATGATTGTGATTGTATGATTGGGATTGTATGATTGTGATTGTATGATTGTGATTGCATGATTGTGATTGTATGATTGTGATAGTATGATTGTGATTGTATGATTGTGATTGTATGATTGTGATTGTATGATTGTGATAGTATTATTGTGATTGTATGATTGTGATTGTATGATTGTGATTGTATGATTGTATTTGGGAGATTGTATTTGGGAGATTGTAATTGTATGATTGCGATTGTATGATTGTGATTGTATGATTGTCATTGTCTGATTATGATTGTATGATTGTGATTGCATGATTGTGATTGCATGATTGTGATTGTATGATTGTGATATATTGATTGTGATTGTATGATTGTGATTGTATGATTGTGATTGTATGATTGTGATTGTATGATTGTGATTGTATGATTGTGATTGTATGATTGTGATTGTATGATTGTGATTGTATGATTGTGATAGTATGATTGTGATTGTAAGATTGTGATTGTATGACTGTGATTGTATGATTGTGACTGTATGATTGTGATTGTATGATTGTGATTGTATAATTATGATTGTATGATTGTGATTGTATGATTATGATTGTACGGTTGTGTTTGCATGGTTGTGATGGTATGATTGCGATTATATGATTGCGATAGTATGATTGTGATTGTATGATTGTGATTGTATGATTGTGATTGTATGATTGTGATTGTATGATTGTAATTGTATGATTGTGATTGTATGATTGTCATTGTCTGATTATGATTGTATGATTGTGATGGCATGATTGTGATTGCATGATTGTGATTGTATGATTGTGATAGTATGATTGTGATTGTATGATTGTGAATGTATGATTGTGATTGCATGATTGTGATTGTATGATTGTGATAGTATGATTGTGATTGTATGATTGTGATGGTATGATTGCGATTGTATGATTGCGATAGTATGATTGTGATTGTATGATTGTGATTGTATGATTGTGATTGTATGATTGTGATTGTATGATTGTGATTGTATGATTGTCATTGTCTGATTATGATTGTATGATTGTGATTGCATGATTGTGATTGCATGATTGTGATTGTATGATTGTGATAGTATGATTGTGATTGTATGATTGTGAATGTATGATTGTGATTGTATGATTGTGATTGTATGATTGTGATTGTATGATTGTGATTGTATGATTGCGATTGTATGATTGTGATTGTATGATTGTATTTGGGAGATTGTATTTGGGAGATTGTAATTGTGTGATTGCGATTGTATGATTGTGATTGTATGATTGTGATTGTATGATTTTGATTGTATGATTGTGATAGTATGATTGTGACTGCATGATTGTGATTGCATGATTGTGATTGTATGATTGTGATTGTATGATTGTATTCGGGAGATTGTATTTTGGAGATTGTAATTGTAGGATTGCGATTGTATGATTGTGATTGTATGATTGTCATTGTCTGATTATGATTGTATGATTGTGATTGTATGATTGTGATTGTATGAGTGTGATTGTATGATTGTGATTGTATGACTGTGATTGTATGACTGTGATTGTATGATTGTGATTGTATGATTGTGATTGTATGATTGTCATTGTCTGATTATGATTGTATGATTGTGATTGCATGATTGTGATTGCATGATTGTGATTGTATGATTGTGATAGTATGATTGTGATTGTATGATTGTGATTGTATGATTGTGATTGTATGATTGTGATTGTATGATTGTGATTGTATGATTGTGATTGTATGATTGTGATTGTATGATTGTGATTGTATGATTGTGATAGTATGATTGTGATTGTAAGATTGTGATTGTATGACTGTGATTGTATGATTGTGACTGTATGATTGTGATTGTATGATTGTGATTGTATAATTATGATTGTATGATTGTGATTGTATGATTATGATTGTACGGTTGTGTTTGCATGGTTGTGATGGTATGATTGCGATTATGTGATTGCGATAGTATGATTGTGATTGTATGATTGTGATTGTATGATTGTGATTGTATGATTGTGATTGTATGATTGTAATTGTATGATTGTGATTGTATGATTGTCATTGTCTGATTATGATTGTATGATTGTGATGGCATGATTGTGATTGCATGATTGTGATTGTATGATTGTGATAGTATGATTGTGATTGTATGATTGTGAATGTATGATTGTGATTGCATGATTGTGATTGTATGATTGTGATAGTATGATTGTGATTGTATGATTGTGATGGTATGATTGCGATTGTATGATTGCGATAGTATGATTGTGATTGTATGATTGTGATTGTATGATTGTGATTGTATGATTGTGATTGTATGATTGTGATTGTATGATTGTCATTGTCTGATTATGATTGTATGATTGTGATTGCATGATTGTGATTGCATGATTGTGATTGTATGATTGTGATAGTATGATTGTGATTGTATGATTGTGAATGTATGATTGTGATTGTATGATTGTGATTGTATGATTGTGATTGTATGATTGTGATTGTATGATTGTGATTGTATGATTGCGATTGTATGATTGTGATTGTATGATTGTATTTGGGAGATTGTATTTGGGAGATTGTAATTGTGTGATTGCGATTGTATGATTGTGATTGTATGATTGTGATTGTATGATTTTGATTGTATGATTGTGATAGTATGATTGTGATTGCATGATTGTGATTGCATGATTGTGATTGTATGATTGTGATTGTATGATGTATTCGGGAGATTGTATTTTGGAGATTGTAATTGTAGGATTGCGATTGTATGATTGTGATTGTATGATTGTGATTGTATGATTGTGATTGTATGATTGTGATTGTATGATTGTGATTGTATGAGTGTGATTGTATGATTGTGATTGTATGACTGTGATTGTATGACTGTGATTGTATGATTGTGATTGTATGATTGTGATTGTAAGATTGTGATTGTATGACTGTGATTGTATGATTGTGATTGTATGATTGTGATTGTATGATTGTGATTGTATGATGGTGATAGTATGATTGTGATTGTATGATTGTGATTGTATGATTGTGATTGTATGATTGTGATTGTATGATTGTATTTGGGAGATTGTAGTTGTATGATTGCGATTGTATGAATGTGATTGTATGATTGTGATGTATGATTGTAATTGTATGATTATGATTGTATGATTGTGATTGTATGATTGTGATGGTATGATTGTGATTGTATGATTGCGATCGTATGATTGTGATTGTATGATTATGATTGTATGATTGTGATTGTATGATTGCGATTGTATCATTGTGATTGTATGGTTATGATTGTATTTTTGTGATTGTATGATTGTGATTGTATGATTGTGATTGTATGATTGTGATTGTATGATTGTGATTGTATGATTGTGATTGTATGATTGTGATTGTATGATTGCGATTGTATGAATGCGATTGTATGATTGTGATTGCATGATTGTGATTGTATGATTGTGATTGTATGATATTGATTGTATGATTGTGATTGTAGGATTGTGATTGTATGATTGTAATAGTATGATTGTGATTGTATGATTGTGATTGCATGATTGTGATTGTATGATTGTGATTGCATTATTTTGAATGTATGATTGTGATTGTATGATTGTGATTGTATGATTGTGATTGTATGATTGTGATTGTATGATTGTGATTGTATGATTGTGATTGTATGATTGTGATTGTATGATTGTGATTGTATGATTGTGGTTGTATGATTGTGATTGTATGATTGTGATTGTATGATTGGGATTGTAGGATTGTGATTGTATGATTATGATTGAATGATTGTGATTGCATGATTGTGACTGTGTGATTGTGATTGCATGATTTTGAATGTATGATTGTGATTGTATGATTGTGATTGTATGATTGTGATTGTATGATTGTGATAGTATGATTGTGATTGTAAGATTGTGATTGTATGACTGTGATTGTATGATTGTGATTGTATGATTGTGATTATATGATTATGATTGTATGATTGTGATTGTATGATTGTATTTGGGAGATTGTATTTTGGAGATTGTAATTGTAGGATTGCGATTGTATGATTGTGATTGTATGACTGTGATTGTATGATTGTGATTGTATGATTGCGATTGTATGATTGCGATTGTATGATTATGATTGTATGATTGTGATTGTATGATTGTGATTGTATGGTTGTGACTGTATGATTGTGATGGTATGATTGCGATTGTATGATTGCGATAGTATGATTGTGATTGTATGATTGTGATTGTATGATTGTGATTGTATGATTGTGACTGTATGATTGTAATTGTATGATTGTGATTGTGTGATTGCGATTGTATGATTGCGATTGTATGATTGTGATTGTATGAGTGTGATTGTATGATTGGGATTGTATGGCTGTGATTGTATGACTGTGATTGTATGATTGTGATTGTATGATTGTGATTGTAAGATTGTGACTGTATGACTGTGATTGTATGATTGTGATTGTATGATTGTGATTGTATGATTGTGATAGTATGATTGTGATTGTATGATTGTGATTGTATGATTGTGATAGTATGAGTGTGATTGTATGATTGTGATTGTATGATTGTGATTGTATGATTGTGATTGTATGATTGTATTTGGGAGATTGTAGTTGTATGATTGCGATTGTATGAATGTGATTGTATGATTGTGATGTATGATTGTAATTGTATGATTGTGATTGTATGATTGTGATTGTATGATTGTGATTGTATGATTGCGATTGTATGAATGCGATTGTATGATTGTGATTGTATGATTGCGATTGTATGATTGCGATTGTATGATTGTGATTGTGTGATTGCGATTGTATGATTGCGATTGTATGATTGCGATTGTATGATTCTGATTGTATGATTGTGATTGTATGATTGTGATAGTATGATTGTGATTGTATGACTGTGATTGTATGTCTGTGATTGTATGATTGTGATTGTATGATTGTGATTGTAAGATTGTGATTGTATGACTGTGATTGTATGAATGTGATTGTATGATTGTGATTGTATGATTGTGATTGTATGATTGTGATAGTATGATTGTGATTGTATGATTGTGATTGTATGATTGTGATTGTATGATTGTGATTGTATGATTGTGATTGTATGATTGTATTTGGGAGATTGTAGTTGTATGATTTCGATTGTATGATTGTGATTGTATGATTGTGATGTATGATTGTAATTGTATGATTATGATTGTATGATTCTGATTGTATGATTGTGATTGTATGATTGCGATCGTATGATTGTGATTGTATGATTATGATTGTATGATTGTGATTGTATGATTGCGATTGTATGATTGCGATTGTATGATTATGATTGTATTTTTGTGATTGTATGATTGTGATTGTATGATTGTGATTGTATGATTGTGATTGTATGATTGTGATTGTATGATTGTGATTGTATGATTGTGATTGTATGATTGTGGTTGTATGATTGCGATTGTATGATTGCGATTGTATGATTGTGATTGTATGATTGTGATTGTATGATTGTGATTGTATGATTGTATTTGGGAGATTGTAGTTGTATGATTTCGATTGTATGATTGTGATTGTATGATTGTGATGTATGATTGTAATTGTATGATTATGATTGTATGATTGTGATTGTATGATTGTGATGGTATGATTGTGACTGTATGATTGCGATCGTATGGTTGTGAGGGTATGATTATGATTGTATGATTGTGATTGTATGATTGCGATTGTATGATTGTGATTGTATGATTGTGATTGTATGATTGTGATAGCATGATTGTGATTGTATGATTGTGATTGTATGATTGTGATTTTATGATTGTGATAGTATGATTGTGATTGTAAGATTGTGATTGTATGACTGTGATTGAATGATTATGATTGTATGATTGTGATTGTATGATTGTATTTGGGAGAATGTATTTTGGAGATTGTAATTGTAGGATTGCGATTGTATGATTGTGATTGTATGATTGTGATTGTATGATTGTGATTGTATGATTGTGATTGTATGATTGTGATTGTATGATTGTGATTGTATGATTGTGATTGTATGAGTGTGATTGTATGATTGTGATTGTATGACTGTGATTGTACGACTGTGATTGTATGATTGTGATTGTATGATTGTGATTGTAAGATTGTGATTGTATGACTGTGATTGTATGATTGTGATTGTATGATTGTGATTGTATGATTGTGATTGTATGATGGTGATAGTATGATTGTGATTGTATGATTGTGATTGTATGATTGTGATTGTATGATTGTGATTGTATGATTGCGATTGTATGAATGTGATTGTATGATTGTGATGTATGATTGTAATTGTATGATTATGATTGTATGATTGTGATTGTATGATTGTGATGGTATGATTGTGATTGTATAACTGCGATCGTATGATTGTGATTGTATGATTATGATTGTATGATTGTGATTTTATGATTGCGATTGTATCATTGTGATTGTATGGTTATGATTGTATTTTTGTGATTGTATGATTGTGATTGTATGATTGTGATTGTATGATTGTGATTGTATGATTGTGATTGTATGATTGTGATTGTATGATTGCGATTGTATGAATGCGATTGTATGATTGTGATTGCATGATTGTGATTGTATGATTGTGATTGTATGATATTGATTGTATGATTGTGATTGTAGGATTGTGATTGTATGATTGTAATAGTATGATTGTGATTGTATGATTGTGATTGCATGATTGTGATTGTATGATTGTGATTGCATTATTTTGAATGTATGATTGTGATTGTATGATTGTGATTGCATTATTTTGAATGTATGATTGTGATTGTATGATTGTGATTGTATGATTGTGATTGTATGATTGTGATTGTATGATTGTGATTGTATGATTGTGATTGTACGATTGGGATTGTATGATTGTGATTGTATGATTGTGATTGCATGATTGTGATTGTATGATTGTGATAGTATGATTGTGATTGTATGATTGTGATTGTATGATTGTGATTGTATGATTGTGATAGCATGATTGTGATTGTATGATTGTGATTGTATGATTGTGATTGTATGATTGTATTTGGGAGATTGTATTTGGGAGATTGTAATTGTATGATTGCGATTGTATGATTGTGATTGTATGATTGTGATTGTATGATTATGATTGTATGATTGTGATTGTATGATTGTATTTGGGAGATTGTATTTTGGAGATTGTAATTGTAGGATTGCGATTGTATGATTGTGATTGTATGATTGTGATTGTATGATTGTGATTGTATGATTGCGATTGTATGATTGCGATTGCATGATTATGATTGTATGATTGTGATTGTATGGTTGTGACTGTATGATTGTGATGGTATGATTGCGATTGTATGATTGCGATAGTATGATTGTGATTGTATGATTGTGATTGTATGATTGTATTTGGGAGATTGTATTTTGGAGATTGTAATTGTAGGATTGCGATTGTATGATTGTGATTGTATGATTGTGATTGTATGATTGTGATTGTATGATTGTGATTGTATGATTGTGATTGTATGATTGTGATTGTATGACTGTGATTGTATGATTGTGATTGTGCGATTGTGATTGTACGATTGTGGTTGTACGATTGTGATTGTAGGATTGTGATTGTATGATTATGATTGAATGTTGTGATTGCATGATTGTGACTGTGTGATTGTGATTGCATGATTTTGAATGTATGATTGTGATTGTATGATTGTGATTGTATGATTGTGATTGTATGATTGTGATTGTATGATTGTGATAGTATGATTGTGATTGTAAGATTGAGATTGTATGACTGTGATTGTATGATTGTGATTGTATGATTGTGATTGTATGATTGTATTTGGGAGATTGTATTTTGGAGATTGTAATTGTAGGATTGCGATTGTATGATTGTGATTGTATGATTGTGATTGTATGATTGTGATTGTATGATTGTGACTGTATGATTGTAATTGTATGATTGTGATTGTGTGATTGCGATTGTATGATTGCGATTGTATGATTGTGATTGTATGAGTGTGATTGTATGATTGTGATTGTATGGCTGTGATTGTATGACTGTGATTGTATGATTGTGATTTTATGATTGTGATTGTAAGATTGTGACTGTATGACTGTGATTGTATGATTGTGATTGTATGATTGTGATTGTATGATTGTGATAGTATGATTGTGATTGTATGATTGTGATTGTATGATTGTGATAGTATGATTGTGATTGTATGATTGTGATTGTATGATTGTGATTGTATGATTGTGATTGTATGATTGTGATTGTATGATTGTATTTGGGAGATTGTAGTTGTATGATTGCGATTGTATGAATGTGATTGTATGATTGTGATGTATGATTGTAATTGTATGATTATGATTGTATGATTGTGATTGTATGATTGTGATGGTATGATTGTGATTGTATGATTGCGATCGTATGATTGTGATTGTATGATTATGATTGTATGATTGTGATTGTATGATTGCGATTGTATCATTGTGATTGTATGATTATGATTGTATTTTTGTGATTGTATGATTGTGATTGTATGATTGTGATTGTATGATTGTGATTGTATGATTGTGATTGTATGATTGTGATTGTATGATTGTGATTGTATGATTGCGATTGTATGAATGCGATTGTATGATTGTGATTGTATGATTGTGATTGTATGATTGTGATAGCATGATTGTGATTGTATGATTGTGATTGTATGATTGTGATTGTATGATTGTATTTGGGAGATTATATTTGGGAGATTGTAATTGTATGATTGCGATTGTATGATTGTGATTGTATGATTGTGATTGTATGATTATGATTGTATGATTGTGATTGTATGATTGTATTTGGGAGATTGTATTTTGGAGATTGTAATTGTAGGATTGCGATTGTATGATTGTGATTGTATGATTGTGATTGTATGATTGTGATTGTATGATTGCGATTGTATGATTGCGATTGTATGATTATGATTGTATGATTGTGATTGTATGATTGTGATTGTATGGTTGTGACTGTATGATTGTGATGGTATGATTGCGATTGTATGATTGCGATAGTATGATTGTGATTGTATGATTGTGATTGTATGATTGTATTTGGGAGATTGTATTTTGGAGATTGTAATTGTAGGATTGCGATTGTATGATTGTGATTGTATGATTGTGATTGTATGATTGTGATTGTATGATTGTGATTGTATGATTGTGATTGTATGATTGTGATTGTATGATTGTGATAGTATGATTGTGATTGTAAGATTGTGATTGTATGACTGTGATTGTATGATTGTGATTGTGCGATTGTGATTGTACGATTGTGGTTGTACGATTGTGATTGTAGGATTGTGATTGTATGATTATGATTGAATGTTGTGATTGCATGATTGTGACTGTGTGATTGTGATTGCATGATTTTGAATGTATGATTGTGATTGTATGATTGTGATTGTATGATTGTGATTGTATGATTGTGATTGTATGATTGTGATTGTATGATTGTAATTGTATGATTGTGATTGTATGATTGTCATTGTCTGATTATGATTGTATGATTGTGATGGCATGATTGTGATTGCATGATTGTGATTGTATGATTGTGATAGTATGATTGTGATTGTATGATTGTGAATGTATGATTGTGATTGCATGATTGTGATTGTATGATTGTGATAGTATGATTGTGATTGTATGATTGTGATGGTATGATTGCGATTGTATGATTGCGATAGTATGATTGTGATTGTATGATTGTGATTGTATGATTGTGATTGTATGATTGTGATTGTATGATTGTGATTGTATGATTGTCATTGTCTGATTATGATTGTATGATTGTGATTGCATGATTGTGATTGCATGATTGTGATTGTATGATTGTGATAGTATGATTGTGATTGTATGATTGTGAATGTATGATTGTGATTGTATGATTGTGATTGTATGATTGTGATTGTATGATTGTGATTGTATGATTGCGATTGTATGATTGTGATTGTATGATTGTATTTGGGAGATTGTATTTGGGAGATTGTAATTGTGTGATTGCGATTGTATGATTGTGATTGTATGATTGTGATTGTATGATTGTGATTGTATGATTGTGATTGTATGATTGTGATCGTATGATTGTGATTGTATGATTGTGATTGAATGATTGTGATTGTATGATTGGGATTGTATGATTGTGATTGTATGATTGTGATTGCATGATTGTGATTGTATGATTGTGATAGTATGATTGTGATTGTATGATTGTGATTGTATGATTGTGATTGTATGATTGTGATAGTATTATTGTGATTGTATGATTGTGATTGTATGATTGTGATTGTATGATTGTATTTGGGAGATTGTATTTGGGAGATTGTAATTGTATGATTGCGATTGTATGATTGTGATTGTATGATTGTCATTGTCTGATTATGATTGTATGATTGTGATTGCATGATTGTGATTGCATGATTGTGATTGTATGATTGTGATATATTGATTGTGATTGTATGATTGTGATTGTATGATTGTGATTGTATGATTGTGATTGTATGATTGTGATTGTATGATTGTGATTGTATGATTGTGATTGTATGATTGTGATTGTATGATTGTGATAGTATGATTGTGATTGTAAGATTGTGATTGTATGACTGTGATTGTATGATTGTGACTGTATGATTGTGATTGTATGATTGTGATTGTATAATTATGATTGTATGATTGTGATTGTATGATTATGATTGTACGGTTGTGTTTGCATGGTTGTGATGGTATGATTGCGATTATATGATTGCGATAGTATGATTGTGATTGTATGATTGTGATTGTATGATTGTGATTGTATGATTGTGATTGTATGATTGTAATTGTATGATTGTGATTGTATGATTGTCATTGTCTGATTATGATTGTATGATTGTGATGGCATGATTGTGATTGCATGATTGTGATTGTATGATTGTGATAGTATGATTGTGATTGTATGATTGTGAATGTATGATTGTGATTGCATGATTGTGATTGTATGATT
This sequence comes from Megachile rotundata, assembly GCF_050947335.1. Classification (NCBI taxonomy): domain Eukaryota; kingdom Metazoa; phylum Arthropoda; class Insecta; order Hymenoptera; family Megachilidae; genus Megachile; species Megachile rotundata. The sequence continues at coordinate 3,002,742 of NW_027473324.1, forward strand.
GTGATAGTATGATTGTGATTGTATGATTGTGATGGTATGATTGCGATTGTATGATTGCGATAGTATGATTGTGATTGTATGATTGTGATTGTATGATTGTGATTGTATGATTGTGATTGTATGATTGTGATTGTATGATTGTCATTGTCTGATTATGATTGTATGATTGTGATTGCATGATTGTGATTGCATGATTGTGATTGTATGATTGTGATAGTATGATTGTGATTGTATGATTGTGAATGTATGATTGTGATTGTATGATTGTGATTGTATGATTGTGATTGTATGATTGTGATTGTATGATTGCGATTGTATGATTGTGATTGTATGATTGTATTTGGGAGATTGTATTTGGGAGATTGTAATTGTGTGATTGCGATTGTATGATTGTGATTGTATGATTGTGATTGTATGATTTTGATTGTATGATTGTGATAGTATGATTGTGACTGCATGATTGTGATTGCATGATTGTGATTGTATGATTGTGATTGTATGATTGTATTCGGGAGATTGTATTTTGGAGATTGTAATTGTAGGATTGCGATTGTATGATTGTGATTGTATGATTGTCATTGTCTGATTATGATTGTATGATTGTGATTGTATGATTGTGATTGTATGAGTGTGATTGTATGATTGTGATTGTATGACTGTGATTGTATGACTGTGATTGTATGATTGTGATTGTATGATTGTGATTGTATGATTGTCATTGTCTGATTATGATTGTATGATTGTGATTGCATGATTGTGATTGCATGATTGTGATTGTATGATTGTGATAGTATGATTGTGATTGTATGATTGTGATTGTATGATTGTGATTGTATGATTGTGATTGTATGATTGTGATTGTATGATTGTGATTGTATGATTGTGATTGTATGATTGTGATTGTATGATTGTGATAGTATGATTGTGATTGTAAGATTGTGATTGTATGACTGTGATTGTATGATTGTGACTGTATGATTGTGATTGTATGATTGTGATTGTATAATTATGATTGTATGATTGTGATTGTATGATTATGATTGTACGGTTGTGTTTGCATGGTTGTGATGGTATGATTGCGATTATGTGATTGCGATAGTATGATTGTGATTGTATGATTGTGATTGTATGATTGTGATTGTATGATTGTGATTGTATGATTGTAATTGTATGATTGTGATTGTATGATTGTCATTGTCTGATTATGATTGTATGATTGTGATGGCATGATTGTGATTGCATGATTGTGATTGTATGATTGTGATAGTATGATTGTGATTGTATGATTGTGAATGTATGATTGTGATTGCATGATTGTGATTGTATGATTGTGATAGTATGATTGTGATTGTATGATTGTGATGGTATGATTGCGATTGTATGATTGCGATAGTATGATTGTGATTGTATGATTGTGATTGTATGATTGTGATTGTATGATTGTGATTGTATGATTGTGATTGTATGATTGTCATTGTCTGATTATGATTGTATGATTGTGATTGCATGATTGTGATTGCATGATTGTGATTGTATGATTGTGATAGTATGATTGTGATTGTATGATTGTGAATGTATGATTGTGATTGTATGATTGTGATTGTATGATTGTGATTGTATGATTGTGATTGTATGATTGTGATTGTATGATTGCGATTGTATGATTGTGATTGTATGATTGTATTTGGGAGATTGTATTTGGGAGATTGTAATTGTGTGATTGCGATTGTATGATTGTGATTGTATGATTGTGATTGTATGATTTTGATTGTATGATTGTGATAGTATGATTGTGATTGCATGATTGTGATTGCATGATTGTGATTGTATGATTGTGATTGTATGATTGTATTCGGGAGATTGTATTTTGGAGATTGTAATTGTAGGATTGCGATTGTATGATTGTGATTGTATGATTGTGATTGTATGATTGTGATTGTATGATTGTGATTGTATGATTGTGATTGTATGAGTGTGATTGTATGATTGTGATTGTATGACTGTGATTGTATGACTGTGATTGTATGATTGTGATTGTATGATTGTGATTGTAAGATTGTGATTGTATGACTGTGATTGTATGATTGTGATTGTATGATTGTGATTGTATGATTGTGATTGTATGATGGTGATAGTATGATTGTGATTGTATGATTGTGATTGTATGATTGTGATTGTATGATTGTGATTGTATGATTGTATTTGGGAGATTGTAGTTGTATGATTGCGATTGTATGAATGTGATTGTATGATTGTGATGTATGATTGTAATTGTATGATTATGATTGTATGATTGTGATTGTATGATTGTGATGGTATGATTGTGATTGTATGATTGCGATCGTATGATTGTGATTGTATGATTATGATTGTATGATTGTGATTGTATGATTGCGATTGTATCATTGTGATTGTATGGTTATGATTGTATTTTTGTGATTGTATGATTGTGATTGTATGATTGTGATTGTATGATTGTGATTGTATGATTGTGATTGTATGATTGTGATTGTATGATTGTGATTGTATGATTGCGATTGTATGAATGCGATTGTATGATTGTGATTGCATGATTGTGATTGTATGATTGTGATTGTATGATATTGATTGTATGATTGTGATTGTAGGATTGTGATTGTATGATTGTAATAGTATGATTGTGATTGTATGATTGTGATTGCATGATTGTGATTGTATGATTGTGATTGCATTATTTTGAATGTATGATTGTGATTGTATGATTGTGATTGTATGATTGTGATTGTATGATTGTGATTGTATGATTGTGATTGTATGATTGTGATTGTATGATTGTGATTGTATGATTGTGATTGTATGATTGTGGTTGTATGATTGTGATTGTATGATTGTGATTGTATGATTGGGATTGTAGGATTGTGATTGTATGATTATGATTGAATGATTGTGATTGCATGATTGTGACTGTGTGATTGTGATTGCATGATTTTGAATGTATGATTGTGATTGTATGATTGTGATTGTATGATTGTGATTGTATGATTGTGATAGTATGATTGTGATTGTAAGATTGTGATTGTATGACTGTGATTGTATGATTGTGATTGTATGATTGTGATTATATGATTATGATTGTATGATTGTGATTGTATGATTGTATTTGGGAGATTGTATTTTGGAGATTGTAATTGTAGGATTGCGATTGTATGATTGTGATTGTATGACTGTGATTGTATGATTGTGATTGTATGATTGCGATTGTATGATTGCGATTGTATGATTATGATTGTATGATTGTGATTGTATGATTGTGATTGTATGGTTGTGACTGTATGATTGTGATGGTATGATTGCGATTGTATGATTGCGATAGTATGATTGTGATTGTATGATTGTGATTGTATGATTGTGATTGTATGATTGTGACTGTATGATTGTAATTGTATGATTGTGATTGTGTGATTGCGATTGTATGATTGCGATTGTATGATTGTGATTGTATGAGTGTGATTGTATGATTGGGATTGTATGGCTGTGATTGTATGACTGTGATTGTATGATTGTGATTGTATGATTGTGATTGTAAGATTGTGACTGTATGACTGTGATTGTATGATTGTGATTGTATGATTGTGATTGTATGATTGTGATAGTATGATTGTGATTGTATGATTGTGATTGTATGATTGTGATAGTATGAGTGTGATTGTATGATTGTGATTGTATGATTGTGATTGTATGATTGTGATTGTATGATTGTATTTGGGAGATTGTAGTTGTATGATTGCGATTGTATGAATGTGATTGTATGATTGTGATGTATGATTGTAATTGTATGATTGTGATTGTATGATTGTGATTGTATGATTGTGATTGTATGATTGCGATTGTATGAATGCGATTGTATGATTGTGATTGTATGATTGCGATTGTATGATTGCGATTGTATGATTGTGATTGTGTGATTGCGATTGTATGATTGCGATTGTATGATTGCGATTGTATGATTCTGATTGTATGATTGTGATTGTATGATTGTGATAGTATGATTGTGATTGTATGACTGTGATTGTATGTCTGTGATTGTATGATTGTGATTGTATGATTGTGATTGTAAGATTGTGATTGTATGACTGTGATTGTATGAATGTGATTGTATGATTGTGATTGTATGATTGTGATTGTATGATTGTGATAGTATGATTGTGATTGTATGATTGTGATTGTATGATTGTGATTGTATGATTGTGATTGTATGATTGTGATTGTATGATTGTATTTGGGAGATTGTAGTTGTATGATTTCGATTGTATGATTGTGATTGTATGATTGTGATGTATGATTGTAATTGTATGATTATGATTGTATGATTCTGATTGTATGATTGTGATTGTATGATTGCGATCGTATGATTGTGATTGTATGATTATGATTGTATGATTGTGATTGTATGATTGCGATTGTATGATTGCGATTGTATGATTATGATTGTATTTTTGTGATTGTATGATTGTGATTGTATGATTGTGATTGTATGATTGTGATTGTATGATTGTGATTGTATGATTGTGATTGTATGATTGTGATTGTATGATTGTGGTTGTATGATTGCGATTGTATGATTGCGATTGTATGATTGTGATTGTATGATTGTGATTGTATGATTGTGATTGTATGATTGTATTTGGGAGATTGTAGTTGTATGATTTCGATTGTATGATTGTGATTGTATGATTGTGATGTATGATTGTAATTGTATGATTATGATTGTATGATTGTGATTGTATGATTGTGATGGTATGATTGTGACTGTATGATTGCGATCGTATGGTTGTGAGGGTATGATTATGATTGTATGATTGTGATTGTATGATTGCGATTGTATGATTGTGATTGTATGATTGTGATTGTATGATTGTGATAGCATGATTGTGATTGTATGATTGTGATTGTATGATTGTGATTTTATGATTGTGATAGTATGATTGTGATTGTAAGATTGTGATTGTATGACTGTGATTGAATGATTATGATTGTATGATTGTGATTGTATGATTGTATTTGGGAGAATGTATTTTGGAGATTGTAATTGTAGGATTGCGATTGTATGATTGTGATTGTATGATTGTGATTGTATGATTGTGATTGTATGATTGTGATTGTATGATTGTGATTGTATGATTGTGATTGTATGATTGTGATTGTATGAGTGTGATTGTATGATTGTGATTGTATGACTGTGATTGTACGACTGTGATTGTATGATTGTGATTGTATGATTGTGATTGTAAGATTGTGATTGTATGACTGTGATTGTATGATTGTGATTGTATGATTGTGATTGTATGATTGTGATTGTATGATGGTGATAGTATGATTGTGATTGTATGATTGTGATTGTATGATTGTGATTGTATGATTGTGATTGTATGATTGCGATTGTATGAATGTGATTGTATGATTGTGATGTATGATTGTAATTGTATGATTATGATTGTATGATTGTGATTGTATGATTGTGATGGTATGATTGTGATTGTATAACTGCGATCGTATGATTGTGATTGTATGATTATGATTGTATGATTGTGATTGTATGATTGCGATTGTATCATTGTGATTGTATGGTTATGATTGTATTTTTGTGATTGTATGATTGTGATTGTATGATTGTGATTGTATGATTGTGATTGTATGATTGTGATTGTATGATTGTGATTGTATGATTGCGATTGTATGAATGCGATTGTATGATTGTGATTGCATGATTGTGATTGTATGATTGTGATTGTATGATATTGATTGTATGATTGTGATTGTAGGATTGTGATTGTATGATTGTAATAGTATGATTGTGATTGTATGATTGTGATTGCATGATTGTGATTGTATGATTGTGATTGCATTATTTTGAATGTATGATTGTGATTGTATGATTGTGATTGCATTATTTTGAATGTATGATTGTGATTGTATGATTGTGATTGTATGATTGTGATTGTATGATTGTGATTGTATGATTGTGATTGTATGATTGTGATTGTACGATTGGGATTGTATGATTGTGATTGTATGATTGTGATTGCATGATTGTGATTGTATGATTGTGATAGTATGATTGTGATTGTATGATTGTGATTGTATGATTGTGATTGTATGATTGTGATAGCATGATTGTGATTGTATGATTGTGATTGTATGATTGTGATTGTATGATTGTATTTGGGAGATTGTATTTGGGAGATTGTAATTGTATGATTGCGATTGTATGATTGTGATTGTATGATTGTGATTGTATGATTATGATTGTATGATTGTGATTGTATGATTGTATTTGGGAGATTGTATTTTGGAGATTGTAATTGTAGGATTGCGATTGTATGATTGTGATTGTATGATTGTGATTGTATGATTGTGATTGTATGATTGCGATTGTATGATTGCGATTGCATGATTATGATTGTATGATTGTGATTGTATGGTTGTGACTGTATGATTGTGATGGTATGATTGCGATTGTATGATTGCGATAGTATGATTGTGATTGTATGATTGTGATTGTATGATTGTATTTGGGAGATTGTATTTTGGAGATTGTAATTGTAGGATTGCGATTGTATGATTGTGATTGTATGATTGTGATTGTATGATTGTGATTGTATGATTGTGATTGTATGATTGTGATTGTATGATTGTGATTGTATGACTGTGATTGTATGATTGTGATTGTGCGATTGTGATTGTACGATTGTGGTTGTACGATTGTGATTGTAGGATTGTGATTGTATGATTATGATTGAATGTTGTGATTGCATGATTGTGACTGTGTGATTGTGATTGCATGATTTTGAATGTATGATTGTGATTGTATGATTGTGATTGTATGATTGTGATTGTATGATTGTGATTGTATGATTGTGATAGTATGATTGTGATTGTAAGATTGAGATTGTATGACTGTGATTGTATGATTGTGATTGTATGATTGTGATTGTATGATTGTATTTGGGAGATTGTATTTTGGAGATTGTAATTGTAGGATTGCGATTGTATGATTGTGATTGTATGATTGTGATTGTATGATTGTGATTGTATGATTGTGACTGTATGATTGTAATTGTATGATTGTGATTGTGTGATTGCGATTGTATGATTGCGATTGTATGATTGTGATTGTATGAGTGTGATTGTATGATTGTGATTGTATGGCTGTGATTGTATGACTGTGATTGTATGATTGTGATTTTATGATTGTGATTGTAAGATTGTGACTGTATGACTGTGATTGTATGATTGTGATTGTATGATTGTGATTGTATGATTGTGATAGTATGATTGTGATTGTATGATTGTGATTGTATGATTGTGATAGTATGATTGTGATTGTATGATTGTGATTGTATGATTGTGATTGTATGATTGTGATTGTATGATTGTGATTGTATGATTGTATTTGGGAGATTGTAGTTGTATGATTGCGATTGTATGAATGTGATTGTATGATTGTGATGTATGATTGTAATTGTATGATTATGATTGTATGATTGTGATTGTATGATTGTGATGGTATGATTGTGATTGTATGATTGCGATCGTATGATTGTGATTGTATGATTATGATTGTATGATTGTGATTGTATGATTGCGATTGTATCATTGTGATTGTATGATTATGATTGTATTTTTGTGATTGTATGATTGTGATTGTATGATTGTGATTGTATGATTGTGATTGTATGATTGTGATTGTATGATTGTGATTGTATGATTGTGATTGTATGATTGCGATTGTATGAATGCGATTGTATGATTGTGATTGTATGATTGTGATTGTATGATTGTGATAGCATGATTGTGATTGTATGATTGTGATTGTATGATTGTGATTGTATGATTGTATTTGGGAGATTATATTTGGGAGATTGTAATTGTATGATTGCGATTGTATGATTGTGATTGTATGATTGTGATTGTATGATTATGATTGTATGATTGTGATTGTATGATTGTATTTGGGAGATTGTATTTTGGAGATTGTAATTGTAGGATTGCGATTGTATGATTGTGATTGTATGATTGTGATTGTATGATTGTGATTGTATGATTGCGATTGTATGATTGCGATTGTATGATTATGATTGTATGATTGTGATTGTATGATTGTGATTGTATGGTTGTGACTGTATGATTGTGATGGTATGATTGCGATTGTATGATTGCGATAGTATGATTGTGATTGTATGATTGTGATTGTATGATTGTATTTGGGAGATTGTATTTTGGAGATTGTAATTGTAGGATTGCGATTGTATGATTGTGATTGTATGATTGTGATTGTATGATTGTGATTGTATGATTGTGATTGTATGATTGTGATTGTATGATTGTGATTGTATGATTGTGATAGTATGATTGTGATTGTAAGATTGTGATTGTATGACTGTGATTGTATGATTGTGATTGTGCGATTGTGATTGTACGATTGTGGTTGTACGATTGTGATTGTAGGATTGTGATTGTATGATTATGATTGAATGTTGTGATTGCATGATTGTGACTGTGTGATTGTGATTGCATGATTTTGAATGTATGATTGTGATTGTATGATTGTGATTGTATGATTGTGATTGTATGATTGTGATAGTATGATTGTGATTGTAAGATTGTGATTGTATGACTGTGATTGTATGATTGTGATTGTATGATTGTGATTGTATGATTATGATTGTATGATTGTGATTGTATGATTGTATTTGGGAGATTGTATTTTGGAGATTGTAATTGTAGGATTGCGATTGTATGATTGTGATTGTATGATTGTGATTGTATGATTGTGATTGTATGATTGTGATTGTATGATTGCGATTGTATGATTGCGATTGTATGATTATGATTGTATGATTGTGATTGTATGATTGTGATTGTATGGTTGTGACTGTATGATTGTGATGGTATGATTGCGATTGTATGATTGCGATAGTATGATTGTGATTGTATGATTGTGATTGTATGATTGTATTTGGGAGATTGCATTTTGGAGATTGTAATTGTAGGATTGCGATTGTATGATTGTGATTGTATGATTGTGATTGTATGATTGTGATTGTATGATTGTGATTGTATGATTGTGATTGTATGATTGTGATTGTATGAGTGTGATTGTATGATTATGATTGTATGATTGTGATTGTATGATTGTATTTGGGAGATTGTATTTTGGAGATTGTAATTGTAGGATTGCGATTGTATGATTGTGATTGTATGATTGTGATTGTATGATTGTGATTGTATGATTGTGATTGTATGATTGCGATTGTATGATTGCGATTGTATGATTATGATTGTATGATTGTGATTGTATGATTGTGATTGTATGGTTGTGACTGTATGATTGTGATGGTATGATTGCGATTGTATGATTGCGATAGTATGATTGTGATTGTATGATTGTGATTGTATGATTGTATTTGGGAGATTGCATTTTGGAGATTGTAATTGTAGGATTGCGATTGTATGATTGTGATTGTATGATTGTGATTGTATGATTGTGATTGTATGATTGTGATTGTATGATTGCGATTGTATGAATGTGATTGTATGATTGTGATGTATGATTGTAATTGTATGATTATGATTGTATGATTGTGATTGTATGATTGTGATGGTATGATTGTGATTGTATGATTGCGATCGTATGATTGTGATTGTATGATTATGATTGTATGATTGTGATTGTATGATTGCGGTAGTATCATTGTGATTGTATGGCTATGATTGTATTTTTGTGATTGTATGATTGTGATTGTATGATTGTGATTGTATGATTGTGATTGTATGATTGTGATTGTATGATTGTGATTGTATGATTGCGATTGTATGAATGCGATTGTATGATTGTGATTGCATGATTGCGATTGTATGATTGTGATTGTATGATATTGATTGTATGATTGTGATTGTAGGATTGTGATTGTATGATTGTAATAGTATGATTGTGATTGTATGATTGTGATTGCATGATTGTGATTGTATGATTGTGATTGTATGATTGTGATTGTATGATTGCGATAGTATGATTGTGATTGTAAGATTGAGATTGTATGACTGTGATTGTATGATTGTGATTGTATGATTGTGATTGTATGATTGTATTTGGGAGATTGTATTTTGGAGATTGTAATTGTAGGATTGCGATTGTATGATTGTGATTGTATGATTGTGATTGTATGATTGCGATTGTATGATTGCGATTGTATGATTGCGATTGTATGATTGCGATTGTATGATTCTGATTGTATGATTGTGATTGTATGATTGTGATAGTATGATTGTGATTGTATGACTGTGATTGTATGTCTGTGATTGTATGATTGTGATTGTATGATTGTGATTGTAAGATTGTGATTGTATGACTGTGATTGTATGAATGTGATTGTATGATTGTGATTGTATGATTGTGATTGTATGATTGTGATAGTATGATTGTGATTGTATGATTGTGATTGTATGATTGTGATTGTATGAGTGTGATTGTATGATTGTGATTGTGTGACTGTGATTGTATGACTGTGATTGTATGATTGTGATTGTATGATTGTGATTGTAAGATTGTGATTGTATGACTGTGATTGTATGATTGTGATTGTATGATTGTGATTGTATGATTGTGATTGTATGATGGTGATAGTATGATTGTGATTGTATGATTGTGATTGTATGATTGTGATTGTATGATTGTGATTGTATGATTGTGATTGTATGATTGTGATTGTATGATTGTATTTGGGAGATTGTAGTTGTATGATTGCGATTGTATGAATGTGATTGTATGATTGTGATGTATGATTGTAATTGTATGATTATGATTGTATGATTGTGATTGTATGATTGTGATGGTATGATTGTGATTGTATGATTGCGATCGTATGATTGTGATTGTATGATTATGACTGTATGATTGTGATTGTATGATTGTGATTGTATGATATTGATTGTATGATTGTGATTGTAGGATTGTGATTGTATGATTGTAATAGTATGATTGTGATTGTATGATTGTGATTGCATGATTGTGATTGTATGATTGTGATTGCATTATTTTGAATGTATGATTGTGATTGTATGATTGTGATTGTATGATTGTGATTGTATGATTGTAATTGAATGATTATGATTGTATGATTGTGATTGTATGATTGTGATGGTATGATTGTGATTGTACGATTGCGATAGTATGATTGTGATTGTATGATTGTGATTGTATGATTGTGATTGTATGATTGCGATTGTATGATTGTGGTTGTATGATTACGATTGTATTATTGTGATTGTATGATTATGATTGTATGGTTGTGATTGTATGATTGTGATTGTATGACTGTGATTGTACGATTTTGATTGTATGATTGTGATTGTATGATTGTATTTGGGAGATTGTATTTGGGAGATTGTAATTGTATGATTGCGATTGTATGATTGTGATTGTATGATTGTGATTGTATGATTGTGATTGTATGATTGTGATTGTATGATTGTCATTGTCTGATTATGATTGTATGATTGTGATTGTATGATTGTGATTGTATGATTGTGATAGTATGATTGTGATTGCATGATTGTGATTGCATGATTGTGATTGTATGATTGTGATAGTATGATTGTGATTGTACGATTGTGAATGTATGATTGTGATTGTATGATTGTGATTGTATGATTGTGATTGTATGATTGTGATTGCATGATTGTGATTGTATGATTGTGATTGTATGATTGTGATTGTATGATTGCGATTGTATGATTGTGATTGTATGCTTGTATTTGGGAGATTGTATTTGGGAGTTTGTAATTGTATGATTGCGATTGTATGATTGTGATTGTATGATTGTGATTGTATGATTTTGATTGTATGATTGTGATAGTATGATTGTAATTGAATGATTATGATTGTATGATTGTGATTGTATGATTGTGATGGTATGATTGTGATTGTATGATTGCGATAGTATGATTGTGATTGTATGATTGTGATTGTATGATTGTGATTGTATGATTGCGATTGTATGATTGTGGTTGTATGATTACGATTGTATTATTGTGATTGTATGATTATGATTGTATGGTTGTGATTGTATGATTGTGATTGTATGACTGTGATTGTACGATTTTGATTGTATGATTGTGATTGTATGATTGTATTTGGGAGATTGTATTTGGGAGATTGTAATTGTATGATTGCGATTGTATGATTGTGATTGTATGATTGTGATTGTATGATTGTGATTGTATGATTGTGATTGTGTGATTGTGATTGTGTGATTGTGATTGTGTGATTGTGATTGTATGATTGCGATTGTATGGTTGTGATTGTATGATTGTGATGGTATGATTGTGATTGTATGTTTGCGATAGTATGATTGTGATTGTATGATTGTGATTGTATGATTGTGATTGTATGATTGCGATTGTATGATTTTGATTGTATGATTGTGATAGTATCATTGTAATTGTATGATTATGATTGTATGATTGTGATTGTATGATTGTGATTGTATGATTGTGATTGTATGATTGTGATTGTGTGATTGCGATTGTATGATTGCGATTGTATGATTGCGATTGTATGATTGCGATTGTATGATTGTGATTGTATGATTGTGATTGTATGATTGTGATAGTATGATTGTGATTGTATGACTGTGATTGTATGTCCGTGATTGTATGATTGTGATTGTATGATTGTATTTGGGAGATTGTAGTGGTATGATTTCGATTGTATGATTGTGATTGTATGATTGTGATGTATGATTGTGAATGTATGATTGTGATTGTATGATTGTGATTGTATGATTGTGATTGTATGATTGTGATTGTATGATTGTGATTGTATGATTGTGATTGTATGATTGCGATTGTATGATTGTGATTGTATGATTGTATTTGGGAGATTGTATTTGGGAGATTGTAATTGTATGATTGCGATTCTATGATTGTGATTGTATGATTGTGATTGTATGATTGTGATTGTATGATTGTGATTGTATGATTGTGATTGTATGATTGTGATTGTATGATTGTGATTGTATGATTGCGATTGTATGATTGTGATTGTATGATTGTATTTGGGAGATTGTATTTGGGAGATTGTAATTGTATGATTGCGATTGTATGATTGTGATTGTATGATTGTGATCGTATGATTGTGATCGTATGATTGCGATCGTATGATTTTGATTGTATGATTGTCATTGTATGATTGTGATTGTATCATTGTGATTGTATGATTGTGATTGTATGATTATGATTGTACGGTTGTGTTTGTTTGATTGTGATGGTATGATTGCGATTGTATGATTGCGATAGTATGATTGTGATTGTATGATTGTGATTGTATGATTGTGATTGTATGATTGTCATTGTCTGATTATGATTGTATGATTGTGATTGCATGATTGTGATTGCATGATTGTGATTGTATGATTGTGATAGTATGATTGTGATTGTATGATTGTGAATGTATGATTGTGATTGTATGATTGTGATTGTATGATTGTGATTGTATGATTGTGATTGTATGATTGTGATTGTATGATTGTAATTGTATGATTGCGATTGTATGATTGTGATTGTATGATTGTATTTGGGAGATTGTATTTGGGAGATTGTAATTGTATGATTGCGATTGTATGATTGTGATTGTATGATTGTGATTGTATGATTGTGATAGTATGATTGTGATTGCATGATTGTGATTGCATGATTGTGATTGCATGATTGTGATTGTATGATTGTGATTGTATGATTGTGATTGTATGATTGTGATTGTATGATTGTGATTGTATGATTGTGATTGTATGATTGTGATTGTATGATTGTGATTGTATGATTGTGATTGTATGATTTTGATTGTATGATTGTGATAGTATGATTGTAATTGAATGATTATGATTGTATGATTGTGATTGTATGATTGTGATGGTATGATTGTGATTGTATGATTGCGATAGTATGATTGTGATTGTATGATTGTGATTGTATGATTGTGATTGTATGATTGCGATTGTATGATTGTGGTTGTATGATTACGATTGTATTATTGTGATTGTATGATTATGATTGTATGGTTGTGATTGTATGATTGTGATTGTATGACTGTGATTGTACGATTTTGATTGTATGATTGTGATTGTATGATTGTATTTGGGAGATTGTATTTGGGAGATTGTAATTGTATGATTGCGATTGTATGATTGTGATTGTATGATTGTGATTGTATGATTGCGATTGTATGATTGTGATTGTATGATTGTATGTGGGAGATTGTATTTGGGAGTTTGTAATTGTATGATTGCGATTGTATGATTGTGATTGTATGATTGTGATTGTATGATTGTGATTGTATGATTGTATTTGGGAGATTGTAGTTGTATGATTTCGATTGTATGATTGTGATTCTATGATTGTGATGTATGATTGTAATTGTATGATTATGATTGTATGATTCTGATTGTATGATTGTGATGGTATGATTGTGATTGTATGATTGCGATCGTATGATTGTGATTGTATGATTATGATTGTATGATTGTGATTGTATGATTGCGATTGTATGATTGTGATTGTATGATTATGATTGTATTTTTGTGATTGTATGATTGTGATAGTATGATTGTGATTGTAAGATTGTGATTGTACGACTGTGATTGTATGATTGTGATTGTGCGATTGTGATTGTACGATTGCGATTGTACGATTGTGATTGTAGGATTGTGATTGTATGATTATGATTGAATGATTGTGACTGCATGATTGTGACTGTGTGATTGTGATTGCATGATTTTGAATGTATGATTGTGATTGTCTGATTGTGATTGTATGATTGTGATTGTATGATTGTGTTTGTATGATTGTGATTGTATGATTGTGATTGTATGATTGTGATCGTATAATTGTGATTGTGTGATTGCGATTGTATGATTGTGATTGTATGATTGTATTTGGGAGATTGTATTTGGGAGATTGTAATTGTATGATTGCGATTGTATGATTGCGATTGTATGATTGTGATTGTATGATTGTCATTGTCTGATTATGATTGTATGATTGTGATTGCATGATTGTGATTGCATGATTGTGATTGTATGATTGTGATAGTATGATTGTGATTGTATGATTGTGATTGTATGATTGTGATTGTATGATTGTGATTGTATGATTGTGATTGTATGATTGTGATTGTATGATTGTGATTGTATGATTGTGATTGTATGATTGTAATTGTATGATTGTGATTGTATGATTGTCATTGCCTGATTATGATTGTATGATTGTGATTGCATGATTGTGATTGCATGATTGTGATTGTATGATTGTGATAGTATGATTGTGATTGTATGATTGTGAATGTATGATTGTGATTGTATGATTGTGATTGTATGATTGTGATTGTGTGATTGTGATTGTATGATTGTGATTGTATGATTGCGATTGTATGATTGTGATTGTATGATTGTATTTGGGAGATTGTATTTGGGAGATTGTAATTGTATGATTGCGATTGTATGATTGTGATTGTATGATTGTGATCGTATGATTGTGATCGTATGATTGCGATCGTATGATTTTGATTGTATGATTGTCATTGTATGATTGTGATTGTATCATTGTGATTGTATGATTGTGATTGTATGATTATGATTGTACGGTTGTGTTTGTTTGATTGTGATGGTATGATTGCGATTGTATGATTGCGATAGTATGATTGTGATTGTATGATTGTGATTGTATGATTGTGATTGTATGATTGTGATTGTATGATTGTCATTGTCTGATTATGATTGTATGATTGTGATTGCATGATTGTGATTGCATGATTGTGATTGTATGATTGTGATAGTATGATTGTGATTGTATGATTGTGATTGTATGATTGTGATTGTATGATTGTGATTGTATGATTGTGATTGTATGATTGTGATTGTATGATTGTGATTGTATGATTGTGATTGTATGATTGTGATAGTATGATTGTGATTGTAAGATTGTGATTGTATGACTGTGATTGTATGATTGTGATTGAATGATTGTGATTGTATAATTATGATTGTATGATTGTGATTGTATGATTATAATTGTACGGTTGTGTTTGTATGATTGGGATGGTATGATTGCGATTGTATGATTGCGATAGTATGATTGTGATTGTATGATTGTGATTGTATGATTGTGATTGTATGATTGTGATAGTATGATTGTGATTGCATGATTGTGATTGCATGATTGTGATTGTATGATTGTGATAGTATGATTGTGATTGTACGATTGTGAATGTATGATTGTGATTGTATGATTGTGATTGTATGATTGTGATTGTATGATTGTGATTGCATGATTGTGATTGTATGATTGTGATTGTATGATTGTGATTGTATGATTGCGATTGTATGATTGTGATTGTATGATTGTATTTGGGAGATTGTATTTGGGAGTTTGTAATTGTATGATTGCGATTGTATGATTGTGATTGTATGATTGTGATTGTATGATTTTGATTGTATGATTGTGATAGTATGATTGTAATTGAATGATTATGATTGTATGATTCTGATTGTATGATTGTGATGGTATGATTGTGATTGTATGATTGCGATCGTATGATTGTGATTGTATGATTATGATTGTATGATTGTGATTGTATGATTGCGATTGTATGATTGTGATTGTATGATTATGATTGTATTTTTGTGATTGTATGATTGTGATAGTATGATTGTGATTGTAAGATTGTGATTGTACGACTGTGATTGTATGATTGTGATTGTGCGATTGTGATTGTACGATTGCGATTGTACGATTGTGATTGTAGGATTGTGATTGTATGATTATGATTGAATGATTGTGACTGCATGATTGTGACTGTGTGATTGTGATTGCATGATTTTGAATGTATGATTGTGATTGTCTGATTGTGATTGTATGATTGTGATTGTATGATTGTGTTTGTATGATTGTGATTGTATGATTGTGATTGTATGATTGTGATCGTATAATTGTGATTGTGTGATTGCGATTGTATGATTGTGATTGTATGATTGTATTTGGGAGATTGTATTTGGGAGATTGTAATTGTATGATTGCGATTGTATGATTGCGATTGTATGATTGTGATTGTATGATTGTCATTGTCTGATTATGATTGTATGATTGTGATTGCATGATTGTGATTGCATGATTGTGATTGTATGATTGTGATAGTATGATTGTGATTGTATGATTGTGATTGTATGATTGTGATTGTATGATTGTGATTGTATGATTGTGATTGTATGATTGTGATTGTATGATTGTGATTGTATGATTGTGATTGTATGATTGTAATTGTATGATTGTGATTGTATGATTGTCATTGCCTGATTATGATTGTATGATTGTGATTGCATGATTGTGATTGCATGATTGTGATTGTATGATTGTGATAGTATGATTGTGATTGTATGATTGTGAATGTATGATTGTGATTGTATGATTGTGATTGTATGATTGTGATTGTGTGATTGTGATTGTATGATTGTGATTGTATGATTGCGATTGTATGATTGTGATTGTATGATTGTATTTGGGAGATTGTATTTGGGAGATTGTAATTGTATGATTGCGATTGTATGATTGTGATTGTATGATTGTGATCGTATGATTGTGATCGTATGATTGCGATCGTATGATTTTGATTGTATGATTGTCATTGTATGATTGTGATTGTATCATTGTGATTGTATGATTGTGATTGTATGATTATGATTGTACGGTTGTGTTTGTTTGATTGTGATGGTATGATTGCGATTGTATGATTGCGATAGTATGATTGTGATTGTATGATTGTGATTGTATGATTGTGATTGTATGATTGTGATTGTATGATTGTCATTGTCTGATTATGATTGTATGATTGTGATTGCATGATTGTGATTGCATGATTGTGATTGTATGATTGTGATAGTATGATTGTGATTGTATGATTGTGATTGTATGATTGTGATTGTATGATTGTGATTGTATGATTGTGATTGTATGATTGTGATTGTATGATTGTGATTGTATGATTGTGATTGTATGATTGTGATAGTATGATTGTGATTGTAAGATTGTGATTGTATGACTGTGATTGTATGATTGTGATTGAATGATTGTGATTGTATAATTATGATTGTATGATTGTGATTGTATGATTATAATTGTACGGTTGTGTTTGTATGATTGGGATGGTATGATTGCGATTGTATGATTGCGATAGTATGATTGTGATTGTATGATTGTGATTGTATGATTGTGATTGTATGATTGTGATAGTATGATTGTGATTGCATGATTGTGATTGCATGATTGTGATTGTATGATTGTGATAGTATGATTGTGATTGTACGATTGTGAATGTATGATTGTGATTGTATGATTGTGATTGTATGATTGTGATTGTATGATTGTGATTGCATGATTGTGATTGTATGATTGTGATTGTATGATTGTGATTGTATGATTGCGATTGTATGATTGTGATTGTATGATTGTATTTGGGAGATTGTATTTGGGAGTTTGTAATTGTATGATTGCGATTGTATGATTGTGATTGTATGATTGTGATTGTATGATTTTGATTGTATGATTGTGATAGTATGATTGTAATTGAATGATTATGATTGTATGATTGTGATTGTATGATTGTGATGGTATGATTGTGATTGTATGATTGCGATAGTATGATTGTGATTGTATGATTGTGATTGTATGATTGTGATTGTATGATTGCGATTGTATGATTGTGGTTGTATGATTACGATTGTATTATTGTGATTGTATGATTATGATTATATGGTTGTGATTGTATGATTGTGATTGTATGATTGTGATTGCATGATTGTGATTGTATGATTGTGATAGTATGATTATGATTGTACGATTGTGAATGTATGATTGTGATTGTATGATTGTGATTGTATGATTGTGATTGTATGATTGTGATTGCATGATTGTGATTGTATGATTGTGATTGTATGATTGTGATTGTATGATTGTGATTGTATGACTGTGATTGTATGATTGTGATTGAATGATTGTGATTGTATAATTATGATTGTATGATTGTGATTGTATGATTATAATTGTACGGTTGTGTTTGTATGATTGGGATGGTATGATTGCGATTGTATGATTGCGATAGTATGATTGTGATTGTATGATTGTGATTGTATGATTGTGATTGTATGATTGTGATAGTATGATTGTGATTGCATGATTGTGATTGCATGATTGTGATTGTATGATTGTGATAGTATGATTGTGATTGTACGATTGTGAATGTATGATTGTGATTGTATGATTGTGATTGTATGATTGTGATTGTATGATTGTGATTGCATGATTGTGATTGTATGATTGTGATTGTATGATTGTGATTGTATGATTGCGATTGTATGATTGTGATTGTATGATTGTATTTGGGAGATTGTATTTGGGAGTTTGTAATTGTATGATTGCGATTGTATGATTGTGATTGTATGATTGTGATTGTATGATTTTGATTGTATGATTGTGATAGTATGATTGTAATTGAATGATTATGATTGTATGATTGTGATTGTATGATTGTGATGGTATGATTGTGATTGTATGATTGCGATAGTATGATTGTGATTGTATGATTGTGATTGTATGATTGTGATTGTATGATTGCGATTGTATGATTGTGGTTGTATGATTACGATTGTATTATTGTGATTGTATGATTATGATTGTATGGTTGTGATTGTATGATTGTGATTGTATGATTGTGATTGCATGATTGTGATTGTATGATTGTGATAGTATGATTGTGATTGTACGATTGTGAATGTATGATTGTGATTGTATGATTGTGATTGTATGATTGTGATTGTATGATTGTGATTGTATGATTGTGATTGCATGATTGTGATTGTATGATTGTGATTGTATGATTGTGATTGTATGATTGTGATTGTATGACTGTGATTGTATGATTGTGATTGAATGATTGTGATTGTATAATTATGATTGTATGATTGTGATTGTATGATTATAATTGTACGGTTGCGTTTGTATGATTGGGATGGTATGATTGCGATTGTATGATTGCGATAGTATGATTGTGATTGTATGATTGTGATTGTATGATTTTGATTGTATGATTGTGATAGTATGATTGTAATTGAATGATTATGATTGTATGATTGTGATTGTATGATTGTGATGGTATGATTGTGATTGTATGATTGCGATAGTATGATTGTGATTGTATGATTGTGATTGTATGATTGCGATTGTATGATTGTGGTTGTATGATTACGATTGTATTATTGTGATTGTATGATTATGATTGTATGGTTGTGATTGTATGATTGTGATTGTATGATTGTGATTGCATGATTGTGATTGTATGATTGTGATAGTATGATTGTGATTGTACGATTGTGAATGTATGATTGTGATTGTATGATTGTGATTGTATGATTGTGATTGTATGGTTGTGATTGTATGATTGTGATTGCATGATTGTGATTGTATGATTGTGATTGTATGATTGTGATTGTATGATTGCGATTGTATGATTGTGATTGTATGATTGTATTTAGGAGATTGTATTTGGGAGTTTGTAATTGTATGATTGCGATTGTATGATTGTGATTGTATGATTGTGATTGTATGATTTTGATTGTATGATTGTGATAGTATGATTGTAATTGAATGATTATGATTGTATGATTGTGATTGTATGATTGTGATGGTATGATTGTGATTGTATGATTGCGATAGTATGATTGTGATTGTATGATTGTGATTGTATGATTGTGATTGTATGATTGCGATTGTATGATTGTGGTTGTATGATTACGATTGTATTATTGTGATTGTATGATTATGATTGTATGGTTGTGATTGTATGATTGTGATTGTATGACTGTGATTGTACGATTTTGATTGTATGATTGTGATTGTATGATTGTATTTGGGAGATTGTATTTGGGAGATTGTAATTGTATGATTGCGATTGTATGATTGTGATTGTATGATTGTGATTGTATGATTGTGATTGTATGATTGTGATTGTATGATTGTGATTGTATGATTGTGATTGTGTGATTGTGATTGTGTGATTGTGATTGTATGATTGCGATTGTATGGTTGTGATTGTATGATTGTGATGGTATGATTGTGATTGTATGATTGCGATAGTATGATTGTGATTGTATGATTGTGATTGTATGATTGTGATTGTATGATTGCGATTGTATGATTTTGATTGTATGATTGTGATAGTATCATTGTAATTGTATGATTATGATCGTATGATTGTGACTGCATGATTGTGACTGTGTGATTGTGATTGCATGATTGTGATAGTATGATTGTGATTGTATGATTGCGATTGTATGATTGCGATTGTATGATTGTGATTGTATGATTGTGATTGTATGATTGTGATTGTATGATTGTGATTGTGTGATTGTGATTGTATGATTGTGATTGTATGATTGCGATTGTATGATTGTGATTGTATGATTATGATTGTATTTTTGTGATTGTATGATTGTGATTGTGCGATTGTGATTGTACGATTGCGATTGTACGATTGTGATTGTAGGATTGTGATTGTATGATTATGATTGAATGATTGTGACTGCATGATTGTGACTGTGTGATTGTGATTGCATGATTTTGAATGTATGATTGTGATTGTATGATTGTGAATGTATGATTGTATTTGGGAGATTGTATTTTGGAGATTGTAATTGTAGGATTGCGATTGTATGATTGTGATTGTATGATTGTGATTGTAAGATTGTGATTGTATGACTGTGATTGTATGATTGTGATTGTATGATTGTGATTGTATAATTATGATTGTATGATTGTGATTGTATGATTATGATTGTACGGTTGTGTTTGTATGATTGGGATGGTATGATTGCGATTGTATGATTGCGATAGTATGATTGTGATTGTTTGATTGTGATTGTATGATTGTGATTGTATGATTGTGATTGTATGATTGTGATTGTATGATTGTCATTGTCTGATTATGATTGTATGATTGTGATTGTATGATTGTGATTGTATGATTGTGATAGTATGATTGTGATTGCATGATTGTGATTGCATGATTGTGATTGTATGATTGTGATAGTATGATTGTGATTGTATGATTGTGAATGTATGATTGTGATTGTATGATTGTGATTGTATGATTGTGATTGTATGATTGTGATTGTATGATTGTGATTGTATGATTGTGATTGTATGATTGTGATTGTATGATTGCGATTGTATGATTATGATTGTATGATTGTATTTGGGAGATTGTAATTGTATGATTGCGATTGTATGATTGTGATTGTATGATTGTGATCGTATGATTGTGATCGTATGATTGCGATCGTATGATTTTGATTGTATGATTGTCATTGTATGATTGTGATTGTATCATTGTGATTGTATGATTGTGATTGTATGATTATGATTGTACGGTTGTGTTTGTTTGATTGTGATGGTATGATTGCGATTGTATGATTGTGATTGTATGATTGTCATTGTCTGATTATGATTGTATGATTGTGATTGTATGATTGTGATTGTATGATTGCGATAGTATGATTGTGATTGCATGATTGTTATTGCATGATTGTGATTGTATGATTGTGATAGTATGATTGTGATTGTACGATTGTGAATGTATGATTGTGATTGTATGATTGTGATTGTATGATTGTGATTGTATGATTGTGATTGCATGATTGTGATTGTATGATTGTGATTGTATGATTGTGATTGTATGATTGCGATTGTATGATTGTGATTGTATGATTGTATTTGGGAGATTGTATTTGGGAGTTTCTAATTGTATGATTGCGATTGTATGATTGTGATTGTATGATTGTGATTGTATGATTTTGATTGTATGATTGTGATAGTATGATTGTAATTGAATGATTATGATTGTATGATTGTGATTGTATGATTGTGATGGTATGATTGTGATTGTATGATTGCGATAGTATGATTGTGATTGTATGATTGTGATTGTATGATTGTGATTGTATGATTGCGATTGTATGATTGTGGTTGTATGATTACGATTGTATTATTGTGATTGTATGATTATGATTGTATGGTTGTGATTGTATGATTGTGATTGTATGACTGTGATTGTACGATTTTGATTGTATGATTGTGATTGTATGATTGTATTTGGGAGATTGTATTTGGGAGATTGTAATTGTATGATTGCGATTGTATGATTGTGATTGTATGATTGTGATTGTATGATTGTGATTGTATGATTGTGATTGTGTGATTGTGATTGTGTGATTGTGATTGTATGATTGCGATTGTATGGTTGTGATTGTATGATTGTGATGGTATGTTTGTGATTGTATGATTGCGATAGTATGATTGTGATTGTATGATTGTGATTGTATGATTGTGATTGTATGATTGCGATTGTATGATTTTGATTGTATGATTGTGATAGTATCATTGTAATTGTATGATTATGATTGTATGATTGTGATTGTATGATTGTGATTGTATGATTGTGATTGTGTGATTGCGATTGTATGATTGCGATTGTATGATTGCGATTGTATGATTGCGATTGTATGATTGTGATTGTATGATTGTGATTGCATGATTGTGATTGTATGATTGTGATAGTATGATTGTGATTGTATGATTGTGAATGTATGATTGTGATTGTATGATTGTGATTGTATGATTGTGATTGTATGATTGTGATTGTATGATTGTGATTGTGTGATTGCGATTGTATGATTGTGATTGTATGATTGTATTTGGGAGATTGTATTTGGGAGATTGTAATTGTATGATTGCGATTGTATGATTGCGATTGTATTATTGTGATTGTATGATTATGATTGTATGGTTGTGATTGTATGATTGTGATTGTATGACTGTGATTGTACGATTTTGATTGTATGATTGTGATTGTATGATTGTATTTGGGAGATTGTATTTGGGAGATTGTAATTGTATGATTGCGATTGTATGATTGTGATTGTATGATTGTGCTTGTATGATTGCGATTGTATGATTGTGATTGTATGATTGTATGTGGGAGATTGTATTTGGGAGTTTGTAATTGTATGATTGCGATTGTATGATTGTGATTGTATGATTGTGATTGTATGATTTTGATTGTATGATTGTGATAGTATGATTGTAATTGAATGATTATGATTGTATGATTGTGATTGTATGATTGTGATGGTATGATTGTGATTGTATGATTGTGATTGTATGATTGTGATTGTATGATTGCGATTGTATGATTGTGGTTGTATGATTACGATTGTATTATTGTGATTGTATGATTATGATTGTATGGTTGCGATTGTATGATTGTGATTGTATGACTGTGATTGTACGATTTTGATTGTATGATTGTGATTGTATGATTGTATTTGGGAGATTGTATTTGGGAGATTGTAATTGTATGATTGCGATTGTATGATTGTGATTGTATGATTGTGATTGTATGATTGTGATTGTATGATTGTCATTTTCTGATTATGATTGTATGATTGTGATTGTATGATTGTGATTGTATGATTGTGATTGTATGATTGTGATTGTATGATTGTGATAGTATGATTGTGATTGCATGATTGTGATTGCATGATTGTGATTGTATGATTGTGATTGTAAGATTGTGATTGTATGACTGTGATTGTATGAATGTGATTGTATGATTGTGATTGTATGATTTTGATTTATGATTGTGATAGTATGATTGTGATTGTATGATTGTGATTGTATGATTGTGATTGTATGATTGTGATTGTATGATTGTGATTGTATGATTGTGATTGTATGATTGTGATTGTATGATTGTATTTGGGAGATTGTAGTTGTATGATTTCGATTGTATGATTGTGATTGTATGATTGTGATGTATGATTGTAATTGTATGATTATGATTGTATGATTCTGATTGTATGATTGTGATGGTATGATTGTGATTGTATGATTGCGATCGTATGATTGTGATTGTATGATTATGATTGTATGATTGTGATTGTATGATTGCGATTGTATGATTGTGATTGTATGATTATGATTGTATTTTTGTGATTGTATGATTGTGATAGTATGATTGTGATTGTAAGATTGTGATTGTACGACTGTGATTGTATGATTGTGATTGTGCGATTGTGATTGTACGATTGCGATTGTACGATTGTGATTGTAGGATTGCGATTGTATGATTATGATTGAATGATTGTGACTGCATGATTGTGACTGTGTGATTGTGATTGCATGATTTTGAATGTATGATTGTGATTGTATGATTGTGGTTGTATGATTGTGATTGTATGATTGTGATTGTATGATTGTGATTGTATGATTGTGATTGTATGATTGTGATTGTATGATTGTGATTGTATAATTGTGATTGTATGATTGCGATTGTATGATTGTGATTGTATGATTGTATTTGGGAGATTGTATTTGGGAGATTGTAATTGTATGATTGCGATTGTATGATTGCGATTGTATGATTGTGATTGTATGATTGTCATTGTCTGATTATGATTGTATAATTGTGATTGCATGATTGTGATTGCATGATTGTGATTGTATGATTGTGATAGTATGATTGTGATTGTATGATTGTGATTGTATGATTGTGATTGTATGATTGTGATGGTATGATTGTGATTGTATGATTGTGATTGTATGATTGTGATTGTATGATTGTGATAGTATGATTGTGATTGTAAGATTGTGATTGTATGACTGTGATTGTATGATTGTGATTGTATGATTGTGATTGCATGATTGTGAATGTATAATTATGATTGTATGATTGTGATTGTATGATTATGATTGTACGGTTGTGTTTGTATGATTGTGATGGTATGATTGCGATTGTATGATTGCGATAGTATGATTGTGATTGTATGATTGTGATTGTATGATTGTGATTGTATGATTGTAATTGTATGATTGTGATTGTATGATTGTCATTGTCTGATTATGATTGTATGATTGTGATTGCATGATTGTGATTGCATGATTGTGATTGTATGATTGTGATAGTATGATTGTGATTGTATGATTGTGAATGTATGATTGTGATTGTATGATTGTGATTGTATGATTGTGATTGTATGATTGTGATTGTATGATTGTGATTGTATGATTGTGATTGTATGATTGCGATTGTATGATTGTGATTGTATGATTGTATTTGGGAGATTGTATTTGGGAGATTGTAATTATATGATTGCGATTGTATGATTGTGATTGTATGATTGTGATCGTATGATTGTGATCGTATGATTGCGATCGTATGATTTTGATTGTATGATTGTCATTGTATGATTGTGATTGTATCATTGTGATTGTATGATTGTGATTGTATGATTATGATTGTACGGTTGTGTTTGTTTGATTGCGATGGTATGATTGCGATTGTATGATTGCGATAGTATGATTGTGATTGTATGATTGTGATTGTATGATTGTGATTGTATGATTGTGATTGTATGATTGTGATTGTATGATTGTCATTGTCTGATTATGATTGTATGATTGTGATTGCATGATTGTGATTGCATGATTGTGATTGTATGATTGTGATAGTATGATTGTGATTGTATGATTGTGAATGTATGATTGTGATTGTATGATTGTGATTGTATGATTGTGATTGTATGATTGTGATTGTAAGATTGTGATTGTACGACTGTGATTGTATGATTGTGATTGAATGATTGTGATTGTATAATTATGATTGTATGATTGTGATTGTATGATTATGATTGTACGGTTGTGTTTGTATGATTGGGATGGTATGATTGCGATTGTATGATTGCGATAGTATGATTGTGATTGTATGATTGTGATTGTATGATTGTGATTGTATGATTTTGATTGTATGATTGTGATAGTATGATTGTGATTGCATGATTGTGATTGCATGATTGTGATTGTATGATTGTGATAGTATGATTGTGATTGTATGATTGTGATTGTATGATTGTGATTGTATGATTGTGATTAAATAATTGTGATTGTATGATTGCGATTGTATGATTGTGATTGTATGATTGTATTTGGGAGATTGTATTTGGGAGATTGTAATTGTATGATTGCGATTGTATGATTGCGATTGTATGATTGTGATTGTATGATTGTCATTGTCTGATTATGATTGTATGATTGTGATTGCATGATTGTGATTGCATGATTGTGATTGTATGATTGTGATAGTATGATTGTGATTGTATGATTGTGATTGTATGATTGTGATTGTATGATTGTGATTGTATGATTGTGATTGTATGATTGTGATTGTATGATTGTGATAGTATGATTGTGATTGTAAGATTGTGATTGTATGACTGTGATTGTATGAGTGTGGTTGTATGATTGTGATTGTATGATTGTGATTGTATAATTATGATTGTATGATTGTGATTGTATGATTATGATTGTACGGTTGTGTTTGTATGATTGTGATGGTATGATTGCGATTGTATGATTGCGATAGTATGATTGTGATTGTATGATTGTGATTGTATGGTTGTGATTGTATGATTGTAATTGTATGATTGTGATTTTATGATTGTCATTGTCTGATTATGATTGTATGATTGTGATTGCATGATTGTGATTGCATGATTGTGATTGTATGACTGTGATAGTATGATTGTGATTGTATGATTGTGAATGTATGATTGTGATTGTATGATTGCGATTGTATGATTGTGATTGTATGATTGTGATCGTATGATTGTGGTCGTATGATTGCGATCGTATGATTTTGATTGTATGATTGTCATTGTATGATTGTGATTGTATCATTGTGATTGTATGATTGTGATTGTATGATTATGATTGTACGGTTGTGTTTGTTTGATTGTGATGGTATGATTGCGATTGTATGATTGCGATAGTATGATTGTGATTGTATGATTGTGATTGTATGATTGTGATTGTATGATTGTGATTGTATGATTGTCATTGTCTGATTATGATTGTATGATTGTGATTGCATGATTGTGATTGCATGATTGTGATTGTATGATTGTGATTGTATGATTGTGAGTGTATGGTTGTGATTGTAAGATTGTGATTGAATGATTGTGATTGTATAATTATGATTGTATGATTGTGATTGTATGATTATGTTTGTACGGTTGTATTTGTATGATTGGGATGGTATGATTGCGATTGTATGATTGCGATAGTATGATTGTGATTGTATGATTGTGATTGTATGAGTGTGATTGTATGATTTTGATTGTATGATTGTGATAGTATGATTGTGATTTGCATGATTGTGATTGCATGATTGTGATTGTATGATTGTGATAGTATGATTGTGATTGTATGATTGTGATTGTATGATTGTGATTGTATGATTGTGATTGTATGATTGTGATTGTATGATTGTGATTGTATGATTGTGATTGTATGATTGTGATTGTATGATTGTGATAGTATGATTGTGATTGTAAGATTGTGATTGTATGATTGTGATTGTATGATTATGATTGTATGATTGTGATTGTATGATTGTATTTGGGAGATTGTATTTTGGAGATTGTAATTGTAGGATTGCGATTGTATGATTGTGATTGTATGATTGTGATTGTACGATTGTGATTGTATGATTGTGATTGTATGATTGTGATTGTATGATTGTGATAGTATGATTGTGATTGTAAGATTGTGATTGTATGACTGTGATTGTATGATTGTGATTGAATGATTGTGATTGTATAATTATGATTGTATGATTGTGATTGTATGATTATGATTGTACGGTTGTGTTAGTATGATTGGGATGGTATGATTGCGATTGTATGATTGCGATAGTATGATTGTGATTGTATGATTGTGATTGTATGATTGTGATTGTATGATTGTGATTGTATGATTGTGATTGTATGATTGTGATTGTATGATTGTCATTTTCTGATTATGATTGTATGATTGTGATTGTATGATTGTGATTGTATGATTGTGATTGTATGATTGTGATAGTATGATTGTGATTGCATGATTGTGATTGCATGATTGTGATTGCATGATTGTGATTGCATGATTGTGATTGTATGATTGTGATAGTATGATTGTGATTGTACGATTGTGAATGTATGATTGTGATTGTATGACTGTGATTGCATGATTGTGATTGTAAGATTGTGATTGTATGACTGTGATTGTATGATTGTGATTGAATGATTGTGATTGTATAATTATGATTGTATGATTGTGATTGTATGATTATGATTGTACGGTTGTGTTAGTATGATTGGGATGGTATGATTGCGATTGTATGATTGCGATAGTATGATTGTGATTGTATGATTGTGATTGTATGATTGTGATTGTATGATTGTGATAGTATGATTGTGATTGCATGATTGTGATTGCATGATTGTGATTGTATGATTGTGATAGTATGATTGTGATTGTACGATTGTGAATGTATGATTGTGATTGTATGATTGTGATTGTATGATTGTGATTGTATGATTGTGATTGCATGATTGTGATTGTATGATTGTGATTGTATGATTGTGATTGTATGATTGCGATTGTATGATTGTGATTGTATGATTGTATTTGGGAGATTGTATTTGGGAGTTTGTAATTGTATGATTGCGATTGTATGATTGTGATTGTATGATTGTGATTGTATGATTTTGATTGTATGATTGTGATAGTATGATTGTAATTGAATGATTATGATTGTATGATTGTGATTGTATGATTGTGATGGTATGATTGTGATTGTATGATTGCGATAGTATGATTGTGATTGTATGATTGTGATTGTATGATTGTGATTGTATGATTGCGATTGTATGATTGTGGTTGTATGATTACGATTGTATTATTGTGATTGTATGATTATGATTATATGGTTGTGATTGTATGATTGTGATTGTATGATTGTGATTGCATGATTGTGATTGTATGATTGTGATAGTATGATTATGATTGTACGATTGTGAATGTATGATTGTGATTGTATGATTGTGATTGTATGATTGTGATTGTATGATTGTGATTGCATGATTGTGATTGTATGATTGTGATTGTATGATTGTGATTGTATGATTGTGATTGTATGACTGTGATTGTATGATTGTGATTGAATGATTGTGATTGTATAATTATGATTGTATGATTGTGATTGTATGATTATAATTGTACGGTTGTGTTTGTATGATTGGGATGGTATGATTGCGATTGTATGATTGCGATAGTATGATTGTGATTGTATGATTGTGATTGTATGATTGTGATTGTATGATTGTGATAGTATGATTGTGATTGCATGATTGTGATTGCATGATTGTGATTGTATGATTGTGATAGTATGATTGTGATTGTACGATTGTGAATGTATGATTGTGATTGTATGATTGTGATTGTATGATTGTGATTGTATGATTGTGATTGCATGATTGTGATTGTATGATTGTGATTGTATGATTGTGATTGTATGATTGCGATTGTATGATTGTGATTGTATGATTGTATTTGGGAGATTGTATTTGGGAGTTTGTAATTGTATGATTGCGATTGTATGATTGTGATTGTATGATTGTGATTGTATGATTTTGATTGTATGATTGTGATAGTATGATTGTAATTGAATGATTATGATTGTATGATTGTGATTGTATGATTGTGATGGTATGATTGTGATTGTATGATTGCGATAGTATGATTGTGATTGTATGATTGTGATTGTATGATTGTGATTGTATGATTGCGATTGTATGATTGTGGTTGTATGATTACGATTGTATTATTGTGATTGTATGATTATGATTGTATGGTTGTGATTGTATGATTGTGATTGTATGATTGTGATTGCATGATTGTGATTGTATGATTGTGATAGTATGATTGTGATTGTACGATTGTGAATGTATGATTGTGATTGTATGATTGTGATTGTATGATTGTGATTGTATGATTGTGATTGTATGATTGTGATTGCATGATTGTGATTGTATGATTGTGATTGTATGATTGTGATTGTATGATTGTGATTGTATGACTGTGATTGTATGATTGTGATTGAATGATTGTGATTGTATAATTATGATTGTATGATTGTGATTGTATGATTATAATTGTACGGTTGCGTTTGTATGATTGGGATGGTATGATTGCGATTGTATGATTGCGATAGTATGATTGTGATTGTATGATTGTGATTGTATGATTTTGATTGTATGATTGTGATAGTATGATTGTAATTGAATGATTATGATTGTATGATTGTGATTGTATGATTGTGATGGTATGATTGTGATTGTATGATTGCGATAGTATGATTGTGATTGTATGATTGTGATTGTATGATTGCGATTGTATGATTGTGGTTGTATGATTACGATTGTATTATTGTGATTGTATGATTATGATTGTATGGTTGTGATTGTATGATTGTGATTGTATGATTGTGATTGCATGATTGTGATTGTATGATTGTGATAGTATGATTGTGATTGTACGATTGTGAATGTATGATTGTGATTGTATGATTGTGATTGTATGATTGTGATTGTATGGTTGTGATTGTATGATTGTGATTGCATGATTGTGATTGTATGATTGTGATTGTATGATTGTGATTGTATGATTGCGATTGTATGATTGTGATTGTATGATTGTATTTAGGAGATTGTATTTGGGAGTTTGTAATTGTATGATTGCGATTGTATGATTGTGATTGTATGATTGTGATTGTATGATTTTGATTGTATGATTGTGATAGTATGATTGTAATTGAATGATTATGATTGTATGATTGTGATTGTATGATTGTGATGGTATGATTGTGATTGTATGATTGCGATAGTATGATTGTGATTGTATGATTGTGATTGTATGATTGTGATTGTATGATTGCGATTGTATGATTGTGGTTGTATGATTACGATTGTATTATTGTGATTGTATGATTATGATTGTATGGTTGTGATTGTATGATTGTGATTGTATGACTGTGATTGTACGATTTTGATTGTATGATTGTGATTGTATGATTGTATTTGGGAGATTGTATTTGGGAGATTGTAATTGTATGATTGCGATTGTATGATTGTGATTGTATGATTGTGATTGTATGATTGTGATTGTATGATTGTGATTGTATGATTGTGATTGTGTGATTGTGATTGTGTGATTGTGATTGTATGATTGCGATTGTATGGTTGTGATTGTATGATTGTGATGGTATGATTGTGATTGTATGATTGCGATAGTATGATTGTGATTGTATGATTGTGATTGTATGATTGTGATTGTATGATTGCGATTGTATGATTTTGATTGTATGATTGTGATAGTATCATTGTAATTGTATGATTATGATCGTATGATTGTGACTGCATGATTGTGACTGTGTGATTGTGATTGCATGATTGTGATAGTATGATTGTGATTGTATGATTGCGATTGTATGATTGCGATTGTATGATTGTGATTGTATGATTGTGATTGTATGATTGTGATTGTATGATTGTGATTGTGTGATTGTGATTGTATGATTGTGATTGTATGATTGCGATTGTATGATTGTGATTGTATGATTATGATTGTATTTTTGTGATTGTATGATTGTGATTGTGCGATTGTGATTGTACGATTGCGATTGTACGATTGTGATTGTAGGATTGTGATTGTATGATTATGATTGAATGATTGTGACTGCATGATTGTGACTGTGTGATTGTGATTGCATGATTTTGAATGTATGATTGTGATTGTATGATTGTGAATGTATGATTGTATTTGGGAGATTGTATTTTGGAGATTGTAATTGTAGGATTGCGATTGTATGATTGTGATTGTATGATTGTGATTGTAAGATTGTGATTGTATGACTGTGATTGTATGATTGTGATTGTATGATTGTGATTGTATAATTATGATTGTATGATTGTGATTGTATGATTATGATTGTACGGTTGTGTTTGTATGATTGGGATGGTATGATTGCGATTGTATGATTGCGATAGTATGATTGTGATTGTTTGATTGTGATTGTATGATTGTGATTGTATGATTGTGATTGTATGATTGTGATTGTATGATTGTCATTGTCTGATTATGATTGTATGATTGTGATTGTATGATTGTGATTGTATGATTGTGATAGTATGATTGTGATTGCATGATTGTGATTGCATGATTGTGATTGTATGATTGTGATAGTATGATTGTGATTGTATGATTGTGAATGTATGATTGTGATTGTATGATTGTGATTGTATGATTGTGATTGTATGATTGTGATTGTATGATTGTGATTGTATGATTGTGATTGTATGATTGTGATTGTATGATTGCGATTGTATGATTATGATTGTATGATTGTATTTGGGAGATTGTAATTGTATGATTGCGATTGTATGATTGTGATTGTATGATTGTGATCGTATGATTGTGATCGTATGATTGCGATCGTATGATTTTGATTGTATGATTGTCATTGTATGATTGTGATTGTATCATTGTGATTGTATGATTGTGATTGTATGATTATGATTGTACGGTTGTGTTTGTTTGATTGTGATGGTATGATTGCGATTGTATGATTGTGATTGTATGATTGTCATTGTCTGATTATGATTGTATGATTGTGATTGTATGATTGTGATTGTATGATTGCGATAGTATGATTGTGATTGCATGATTGTTATTGCATGATTGTGATTGTATGATTGTGATAGTATGATTGTGATTGTACGATTGTGAATGTATGATTGTGATTGTATGATTGTGATTGTATGATTGTGATTGTATGATTGTGATTGCATGATTGTGATTGTATGATTGTGATTGTATGATTGTGATTGTATGATTGCGATTGTATGATTGTGATTGTATGATTGTATTTGGGAGATTGTATTTGGGAGTTTCTAATTGTATGATTGCGATTGTATGATTGTGATTGTATGATTGTGATTGTATGATTTTGATTGTATGATTGTGATAGTATGATTGTAATTGAATGATTATGATTGTATGATTGTGATTGTATGATTGTGATGGTATGATTGTGATTGTATGATTGCGATAGTATGATTGTGATTGTATGATTGTGATTGTATGATTGTGATTGTATGATTGCGATTGTATGATTGTGGTTGTATGATTACGATTGTATTATTGTGATTGTATGATTATGATTGTATGGTTGTGATTGTATGATTGTGATTGTATGACTGTGATTGTACGATTTTGATTGTATGATTGTGATTGTATGATTGTATTTGGGAGATTGTATTTGGGAGATTGTAATTGTATGATTGCGATTGTATGATTGTGATTGTATGATTGTGATTGTATGATTGTGATTGTATGATTGTGATTGTGTGATTGTGATTGTGTGATTGTGATTGTATGATTGCGATTGTATGGTTGTGATTGTATGATTGTGATGGTATGTTTGTGATTGTATGATTGCGATAGTATGATTGTGATTGTATGATTGTGATTGTATGATTGTGATTGTATGATTGCGATTGTATGATTTTGATTGTATGATTGTGATAGTATCATTGTAATTGTATGATTATGATTGTATGATTGTGATTGTATGATTGTGATTGTATGATTGTGATTGTGTGATTGCGATTGTATGATTGCGATTGTATGATTGCGATTGTATGATTGCGATTGTATGATTGTGATTGTATGATTGTGATTGCATGATTGTGATTGTATGATTGTGATAGTATGATTGTGATTGTATGATTGTGAATGTATGATTGTGATTGTATGATTGTGATTGTATGATTGTGATTGTATGATTGTGATTGTATGATTGTGATTGTGTGATTGCGATTGTATGATTGTGATTGTATGATTGTATTTGGGAGATTGTATTTGGGAGATTGTAATTGTATGATTGCGATTGTATGATTGCGATTGTATTATTGTGATTGTATGATTATGATTGTATGGTTGTGATTGTATGATTGTGATTGTATGACTGTGATTGTACGATTTTGATTGTATGATTGTGATTGTATGATTGTATTTGGGAGATTGTATTTGGGAGATTGTAATTGTATGATTGCGATTGTATGATTGTGATTGTATGATTGTGCTTGTATGATTGCGATTGTATGATTGTGATTGTATGATTGTATGTGGGAGATTGTATTTGGGAGTTTGTAATTGTATGATTGCGATTGTATGATTGTGATTGTATGATTGTGATTGTATGATTTTGATTGTATGATTGTGATAGTATGATTGTAATTGAATGATTATGATTGTATGATTGTGATTGTATGATTGTGATGGTATGATTGTGATTGTATGATTGTGATTGTATGATTGTGATTGTATGATTGCGATTGTATGATTGTGGTTGTATGATTACGATTGTATTATTGTGATTGTATGATTATGATTGTATGGTTGCGATTGTATGATTGTGATTGTATGACTGTGATTGTACGATTTTGATTGTATGATTGTGATTGTATGATTGTATTTGGGAGATTGTATTTGGGAGATTGTAATTGTATGATTGCGATTGTATGATTGTGATTGTATGATTGTGATTGTATGATTGTGATTGTATGATTGTCATTTTCTGATTATGATTGTATGATTGTGATTGTATGATTGTGATTGTATGATTGTGATTGTATGATTGTGATTGTATGATTGTGATAGTATGATTGTGATTGCATGATTGTGATTGCATGATTGTGATTGTATGATTGTGATTGTAAGATTGTGATTGTATGACTGTGATTGTATGAATGTGATTGTATGATTGTGATTGTATGATTTTGATTTATGATTGTGATAGTATGATTGTGATTGTATGATTGTGATTGTATGATTGTGATTGTATGATTGTGATTGTATGATTGTGATTGTATGATTGTGATTGTATGATTGTGATTGTATGATTGTATTTGGGAGATTGTAGTTGTATGATTTCGATTGTATGATTGTGATTGTATGATTGTGATGTATGATTGTAATTGTATGATTATGATTGTATGATTCTGATTGTATGATTGTGATGGTATGATTGTGATTGTATGATTGCGATCGTATGATTGTGATTGTATGATTATGATTGTATGATTGTGATTGTATGATTGCGATTGTATGATTGTGATTGTATGATTATGATTGTATTTTTGTGATTGTATGATTGTGATAGTATGATTGTGATTGTAAGATTGTGATTGTACGACTGTGATTGTATGATTGTGATTGTGCGATTGTGATTGTACGATTGCGATTGTACGATTGTGATTGTAGGATTGCGATTGTATGATTATGATTGAATGATTGTGACTGCATGATTGTGACTGTGTGATTGTGATTGCATGATTTTGAATGTATGATTGTGATTGTATGATTGTGGTTGTATGATTGTGATTGTATGATTGTGATTGTATGATTGTGATTGTATGATTGTGATTGTATGATTGTGATTGTATGATTGTGATTGTATAATTGTGATTGTATGATTGCGATTGTATGATTGTGATTGTATGATTGTATTTGGGAGATTGTATTTGGGAGATTGTAATTGTATGATTGCGATTGTATGATTGCGATTGTATGATTGTGATTGTATGATTGTCATTGTCTGATTATGATTGTATAATTGTGATTGCATGATTGTGATTGCATGATTGTGATTGTATGATTGTGATAGTATGATTGTGATTGTATGATTGTGATTGTATGATTGTGATTGTATGATTGTGATGGTATGATTGTGATTGTATGATTGTGATTGTATGATTGTGATTGTATGATTGTGATAGTATGATTGTGATTGTAAGATTGTGATTGTATGACTGTGATTGTATGATTGTGATTGTATGATTGTGATTGCATGATTGTGAATGTATAATTATGATTGTATGATTGTGATTGTATGATTATGATTGTACGGTTGTGTTTGTATGATTGTGATGGTATGATTGCGATTGTATGATTGCGATAGTATGATTGTGATTGTATGATTGTGATTGTATGATTGTGATTGTATGATTGTAATTGTATGATTGTGATTGTATGATTGTCATTGTCTGATTATGATTGTATGATTGTGATTGCATGATTGTGATTGCATGATTGTGATTGTATGATTGTGATAGTATGATTGTGATTGTATGATTGTGAATGTATGATTGTGATTGTATGATTGTGATTGTATGATTGTGATTGTATGATTGTGATTGTATGATTGTGATTGTATGATTGTGATTGTATGATTGCGATTGTATGATTGTGATTGTATGATTGTATTTGGGAGATTGTATTTGGGAGATTGTAATTATATGATTGCGATTGTATGATTGTGATTGTATGATTGTGATCGTATGATTGTGATCGTATGATTGCGATCGTATGATTTTGATTGTATGATTGTCATTGTATGATTGTGATTGTATCATTGTGATTGTATGATTGTGATTGTATGATTATGATTGTACGGTTGTGTTTGTTTGATTGTGATGGTATGATTGCGATTGTATGATTGCGATAGTATGATTGTGATTGTATGATTGTGATTGTATGATTGTGATTGTATGATTGTGATTGTATGATTGTGATTGTATGATTGTCATTGTCTGATTATGATTGTATGATTGTGATTGCATGATTGTGATTGCATGATTGTGATTGTATGATTGTGATAGTATGATTGTGATTGTATGATTGTGAATGTATGATTGTGATTGTATGATTGTGATTGTATGATTGTGATTGTATGATTGTGATTGTAAGATTGTGATTGTACGACTGTGATTGTATGATTGTGATTGAATGATTGTGATTGTATAATTATGATTGTATGATTGTGATTGTATGATTATGATTGTACGGTTGTGTTTGTATGATTGGGATGGTATGATTGCGATTGTATGATTGCGATAGTATGATTGTGATTGTATGATTGTGATTGTATGATTGTGATTGTATGATTTTGATTGTATGATTGTGATAGTATGATTGTGATTGCATGATTGTGATTGCATGATTGTGATTGTATGATTGTGATAGTATGATTGTGATTGTATGATTGTGATTGTATGATTGTGATTGTATGATTGTGATTAAATAATTGTGATTGTATGATTGCGATTGTATGATTGTGATTGTATGATTGTATTTGGGAGATTGTATTTGGGAGATTGTAATTGTATGATTGCGATTGTATGATTGCGATTGTATGATTGTGATTGTATGATTGTCATTGTCTGATTATGATTGTATGATTGTGATTGCATGATTGTGATTGCATGATTGTGATTGTATGATTGTGATAGTATGATTGTGATTGTATGATTGTGATTGTATGATTGTGATTGTATGATTGTGATTGTATGATTGTGATTGTATGATTGTGATTGTATGATTGTGATAGTATGATTGTGATTGTAAGATTGTGATTGTATGACTGTGATTGTATGAGTGTGGTTGTATGATTGTGATTGTATGATTGTGATTGTATAATTATGATTGTATGATTGTGATTGTATGATTATGATTGTACGGTTGTGTTTGTATGATTGTGATGGTATGATTGCGATTGTATGATTGCGATAGTATGATTGTGATTGTATGATTGTGATTGTATGGTTGTGATTGTATGATT
Organism: Megachile rotundata; assembly: GCF_050947335.1. Taxonomy (NCBI): domain Eukaryota; kingdom Metazoa; phylum Arthropoda; class Insecta; order Hymenoptera; family Megachilidae; genus Megachile; species Megachile rotundata. The sequence continues at coordinate 3,041,437 of NW_027473324.1, forward strand.
GTAATTGTATGATTGTGATTTTATGATTGTCATTGTCTGATTATGATTGTATGATTGTGATTGCATGATTGTGATTGCATGATTGTGATTGTATGACTGTGATAGTATGATTGTGATTGTATGATTGTGAATGTATGATTGTGATTGTATGATTGCGATTGTATGATTGTGATTGTATGATTGTGATCGTATGATTGTGGTCGTATGATTGCGATCGTATGATTTTGATTGTATGATTGTCATTGTATGATTGTGATTGTATCATTGTGATTGTATGATTGTGATTGTATGATTATGATTGTACGGTTGTGTTTGTTTGATTGTGATGGTATGATTGCGATTGTATGATTGCGATAGTATGATTGTGATTGTATGATTGTGATTGTATGATTGTGATTGTATGATTGTGATTGTATGATTGTCATTGTCTGATTATGATTGTATGATTGTGATTGCATGATTGTGATTGCATGATTGTGATTGTATGATTGTGATTGTATGATTGTGACTGTATGGTTGTGATTGTAAGATTGTGATTGAATGATTGTGATTGTATAATTATGATTGTATGATTGTGATTGTATGATTATGTTTGTACGGTTGTATTTGTATGATTGGGATGGTATGATTGCGATTGTATGATTGCGATAGTATGATTGTGATTGTATGATTGTGATTGTATGAGTGTGATTGTATGATTTTGATTGTATGATTGTGATAGTATGATTGTGATTTGCATGATTGTGATTGCATGATTGTGATTGTATGATTGTGATAGTATGATTGTGATTGTATGATTGTGATTGTATGATTGTGATTGTATGATTGTGATTGTATGATTGTGATTGTATGATTGTGATTGTATGATTGTGATTGTATGATTGTGATTGTATGATTGTGATAGTATGATTGTGATTGTAAGATTGTGATTGTATGATTGTGATTGTATGATTATGATTGTATGATTGTGATTGTATGATTGTATTTGGGAGATTGTATTTTGGAGATTGTAATTGTAGGATTGCGATTGTATGATTGTGATTGTATGATTGTGATTGTACGATTGTGATTGTATGATTGTGATTGTATGATTGTGATTGTATGATTGTGATAGTATGATTGTGATTGTAAGATTGTGATTGTATGACTGTGATTGTATGATTGTGATTGAATGATTGTGATTGTATAATTATGATTGTATGATTGTGATTGTATGATTATGATTGTACGGTTGTGTTAGTATGATTGGGATGGTATGATTGCGATTGTATGATTGCGATAGTATGATTGTGATTGTATGATTGTGATTGTATGATTGTGATTGTATGATTGTGATTGTATGATTGTGATTGTATGATTGTGATTGTATGATTGTCATTTTCTGATTATGATTGTATGATTGTGATTGTATGATTGTGATTGTATGATTGTGATTGTATGATTGTGATAGTATGATTGTGATTGCATGATTGTGATTGCATGATTGTGATTGCATGATTGTGATTGCATGATTGTGATTGTATGATTGTGATAGTATGATTGTGATTGTACGATTGTGAATGTATGATTGTGATTGTATGACTGTGATTGTATGAATGTGATTGTATGATTGTGATTGTATGATTGTGATTGTATGATTGTGATAGTATGATTGTGATTGTATGATTGTGATTGTATGATTGTGATTGTATGATTGTGATTGTATGATTGTGATGGCATGATTGTGATTGTATGATTGTGATTGTATGATTGTGATTGTATGATTGTGCTTGTATGATTGCGATTGTATGATTGTGATTGTATGATTGTATTTGGGAGATTGTATTTGGGAGTTTGTAATTGTATGATTGCGATTGTACGATTGTGATTGTATGATTGTGATTGTATGATTTTGATTGTATGATTGTGATAGTATGATTGTAATTGAATGATTATGATTGTATGATTGTGATTGTATGATTGTGATGGTATGATTGTGATTGTATGATTGCGATAGTATGATTGTGGTTGTATGATTGTGATTGTATGATTGTGATTGTATGATTGCGATTGTATGATTGTGGTTGTATGATTACGATTGTATTATTGTGATTGTATGATTATGATTGTATGGTTGTGATTGTATGATTGTGATTGTATGACTGTGATTGTACGATTTTGATTGTATGATTGTGATTGTATGATTGTATTTGGGAGATTGTAATTGTATGATTGCGATTGTATGATTGTGATTGTATGATTGTGATTGTATGATTGTGATTGTATGATTGTGATTGTGTGATTGTGATTGTGTGATTGTGATTGAATGATTGCGATTGTATGGTTGTGATTGTATGATTGTGATGGTATGATTGTGATTGTATGATTGCGATAGTATGATTGTGATTGTATGATTGTGATTGTATGATTGTGATTGTATGATTGTGATTGTATGATTGCGATTGTATGATTGTGATTGTATGATTGTGATAGTAAGATTGTGATTGTATGACTGTGATTGTATGAATGTGATTGTATGATTGTGATTGTATGATTTTGATTGTATGATTGTGATAGTATGATTGTGATTGTATGATTGTGATTGTATGATTGTGATTGTATGATTGTGATTGTATGATTGTGATTGTATGATTGTGATTGTATGATTGTGATTGTATGATTGTGATTGTATGATTGTATTTGGGAGATTGTAGTTGTATGATTTCGATTGTATGATTGTGATTGTATGATTGTGATGTATGATTGTAATTGTATGATTATGATTGTATGATTCTGATTGTATGATTGTGATAGTATGATTGTGATTGTATGATTGCGATCGTATGATTGTGATTGTATGATTATGATTGTATGATTGTGATTGTATGATTGCGATTGTATGATTGTGATTGTATGATTATGATTGTATTTTTGTGATTGTATGATTGTGATAGTATGATTGTGATTGTAAGATTGTGATTGTACGACTGTGATTGTATGATTGTGATTGTGCGATTGTGATTGTACGATTGCGATTGTACGATTGTGATTGTAGCATTGTGATTGTATGATTATGATTGAATGATTGTGACTGCATGATTGTGACTGTGTGATTGTGATTGCATGATTTTGAATGTATGATTGTGATTGTATGATTGTGATTGTATGATTGTGATTGTATGATTGTGATTGTATGATTGTGATTGTATGATTGTGATTGTATGATTGTGATTGTATGATTGTGATTGTATGATTGTGATTGTATGATTGTGATTGTATGATTGTGATTGTATAATTGTGATTGTATGATTGCGATTGTATGATTGTGATTGTATGATTGTATTTGGGAGATTGTATTTGGGAGATTGTAATTGTATGATTGCGATTGTATGATTGCGATTGTATGATTGTGATTGTATGATTGTCATTGTCTGATTATGATTGTATGATTGTGATTGCATGATTGTGATTGCATGATTGTGATTGTAGGATTGTGATAGTATGATTGTGATTGTATGATTGTGATTGTATGATTGTGATTGTATGATTGTGATTGTATGATTGTGATTGTATGATTGTGATTGTATGATTGTGATTGTATGATTGTGATTGTATGATTGTGATAGTATGATTGTGATTGTAAGATTGTGATTGTATGACTGTGATTGTATGATTGTGATTGTATGATTGTGATTGCATGATTGTGATTGTATAATTATGATTGTATGATTGTGATTGTATGATTATGCTTGTACGGTTGTGTTTGTATGATTGTGATGGTATGATTGCGATTGTATGATTGCGATAGTATGATTGTGATTGTATGATTGTGATTGTATGATTGTGATTGTATGATTGTAATTGTATGATTGTGATTGTATGATTGTCATTGTCTGATTATGATTGTATGATTGTGATTGCATGATTGTGACTGCATGATTGTGATTGTATGATTGTGATAGTATGATTGTGATTGTATGATTGTGAATGTATGATTGTGATTGTATGATTGTGATTGTATGATTGTGATTGTATGATTGTGATTGTATGATTGTGATTGTATGATTGTGATTGTATGATTGCGATTGTATGATTGTGATTGTATGATTGTATTTGGGAGATTGTATTTGGGAGATTGTAATTGTATGATTGCGATTGTATGATTGTGATTGTATGATTGTGATCGTATGATTGTGATCGTATGATCGCGATCGTATGATTTTGATTGTATGATTGTCATTGTATGATTGTGATTGTATCATTGTGATTGTATGATTGTGATTGTATGATTATGATTGTACGGTTGTGTTTGTTTGATTGTGATGGTATGATTGCGATTGTATGATTGCGATAGTATGATTGTGATTGTATGATTGTGATTGTATAATTATGATTGTATGGTTGTGATTGTATGATTATGATTGTACGGTTGTGTTTGTATGATTGGGATGGTATGATTGCGATTGTATGATTGCGATAGTATGATTGTGATTGTATGATTGTGATTGTATGATTGTGATTGTATGATTGTGATTGTATGATTGTGATTGTATGATTGTGATTGTATGATTGTGATTGTATGATTGTCATTGTCTGATTATGATTGTATGATTGTGATTGTATGATTGTATTTGGGAGATTGTATTTTGGAGATTGTAATTGTAGGATTGCGATTGTATGATTGTGATTGTATGATTGTGATTGTATGATTGTGATTGTATGATTGTGATTGTATGATTGTGATTGTATGATTGTGATTGTATGATTGTGATTGTATGATTGTGATTGTATGATTATGATTGTATGATTGTGATTGTATGATTGTATTTGGGAGATTGTATTTTGGAGATTGTAATTGTAGGATTGCGATTGTATGATTGTGATTGTATGATTGTGATTGTATGATTGTGATTGTATGATTGTGATTGTACGATTGTGATTGCATGATTGTGATTGTATGATTGTGATTGTATGATTGTGATAGTATGATTGTGATTGTAAGATTGTGATTGTATGACTGTGATTGTATGATTGTGATTGAATGATTGTGATTGTATAATTATGATTGTATGATTGTGATTGTATGATTATGATTGTACGGTTGTGTTTGTATGATTGGGATGGTATGATTGCGATTGTATGATTGCGATAGTATGATTGTGATTGTATGATTGTGATTGTATGATTGTGATTGTATGATTGTGATTGTATGATTGTGATTGTATGATTGTCATTGTCTGATTATGATTGTATGATTGTGATTGTATGATTGTGATTGTATGATTGTGATAGTATGATTGTGATTGCATGATTGTGATTGCATGATTGTGATTGTATGATTGTGATAGTATGATTGTGATTGTACGATTGTGAATGTACGATTGTGATTGTATGATTGTGATTGTATGATTGTGATTGTATGATTGTGATTGTATGATTGTGATTGTATGATTGTGATTGTATGATTGTGATAGTATGATTGTGATTGTAAGATTGTGATTGTATGATTGTGATTGTATGATTATGATTGTATGATTATGATTGTATGATTGTGATTGTATGATTGTATTTGGGAGATTGTATTTTGGAGATTGTAATTGTAGGATTGCGATTGTATGATTGTGATTGTATGATTGTGATTGTAAGATTGTGATTGTATGACTGTGATTGTATGATTGTGATTGTATGATTGTGATTGTATGATTGTGATTGTATAATTATGATTGTATGATTGTGATTGTATGATTATGATTGTACGGTTGTGTTTGTATGATTGGGATGGTATGATTGCGATTGTATGATTGCGATAGTATGATTGTGATTGTATGATTGTGATTGTATGATTGTGATTGTATGATTGTGATTGTATGATTGTGATTGTATGATTGTGATTGTATGATTGTCATTGTCTGATTATGATTGTATGATTGTGATTGTATGATTGTGATTGCGTGATTGTGATTGCATGATTGTGATTGTATGATTGTGATAGTATGATTGTGATTGTATGATTGTGAATGTATGATTGTGATTGTATGATTGTGATTGTATGATTGTGATTGTAGGATTGCGATTGTATGATTGTGATTGTATGATTGTGATTGTAAGATTGTGATTGTATGACTGTGATTGTATGATTGTGATTGTATGATTGTGATTGTATGATTGTGATTGTATAATTATGATTGTATGATTGTGATTGTATGATTATAATTGTACGGTTGTGTTTGTATGATTGGGATGGTATGATTGCGATTGTATGATTGCGATAGTATGATTGTGATTGTATGATTGTGATTGTATGATTGTGATTGTATGATTATGATTGTATGATTATGATTGTATGATTGTGATTGTATGATTGTATTTGGGAGATTGTATTTTGGAGATTGTAATTGTAGGATTGCGATTGTATGATTGTGATTGTATGATTGTGATTGTAAGATTGTGATTGTATGACTGTGATTGTATGATTGTGATTGTATGATTGTGATTGTATGATTGTGATTGTATAATTATGATTGTATGATTGTGATTGTATGATTATGATTGTACGGTTGTGTTTGTATGATTGGGATGGTATGATTGCGATTGTATGATTGCGATAGTATGATTGTGATTGTATGATTGTGATTGTATGATTGTGATTGTATGATTGTGATTGTATGATTGTGATTGTATGATTGTGATTGTATGATTGTGATTGTATGATTGTCATTGTCTGATTATGATTGTATGATTGTGATTGTATGATTGTGATTGCGTGATTGTGATTGCATGATTGTGATTGTATGATTGTGATAGTATGATTGTGATTGTATGATTGTGAATGTATGATTGTGATTGTATGATTGTGATTGTATGATTGTGATTGTAGGATTGCGATTGTATGATTGTGATTGTATGATTGTGATTGTAAGATTGTGATTGTATGACTGTGATTGTATGATTGTGATTGTATGATTGTGATTGTATGATTGTGATTGTATAATTATGATTGTATGATTGTGATTGTATGATTATAATTGTACGGTTGTGTTTGTATGATTGGGATGGTATGATTGCGATTGTATGATTGCGATAGTATGATTGTGATTGTATGATTGTGATTGTATGATTGTGATTGTATGATTGTGATAGTATGATTGTGATTGCATGATTGTGATTGCATGATTGTGATTGTATGATTGTGATAGTATGATTGTGATTGTACGATTGTGAATGTATGATTGTGATTGTATGATTGTGATTGTATGATTGTGATTGTATGATTGTGATTGCATGATTGTGATTGTATGATTGTGATTGTATGATTGTGATTGTATGATTGCGATTGTATGATTGTGATTGTATGATTGTATTTGGGAGATTGTATTTGGGAGTTTGTAATTGTATGATTGCGATTGTATGATTGTGATTGTATGATTGTGATTGTATGATTTTGATTGTATGATTGTGATAGTATGATTGTAATTGAATGATTATGATTGTATGATTGTGATTGTATGATTGTGATGGTATGATTGTGATTGTATGATTGCGATAGTATGATTGTGATTGTATGATTGTGATTGTATGATTGTGATTGTATGATTGCGATTGTATGATTGTGGTTGTATGATTACGATTGTATTATTGTGATTGTATGATTATGATTATATGGTTGTGATTGTATGATTGTGATTGTATGATTGTGATTGCATGATTGTGATTGTATGATTGTGATAGTATGATTATGATTGTACGATTGTGAATGTATGATTGTGATTGTATGATTGTGATTGTATGATTGTGATTGTATGATTGTGATTGTATGATTGTGATTGCATGATTGTGATTGTATGATTGTGATTGCATGATTGTGATTGTATGATTGTGATTGTATGACTGTGATTGTATGATTGTGATTGAATGATTGTGATTGTATAATTATGATTGTATGATTGTGATTGTATGATTATAATTGTACGGTTGTGTTTGTATGATTGGGATGGTATGATTGCGATTGTATGATTGCGATAGTATGATTGTGATTGTATGATTGTGATTGTATGATTGTGATTGTATGATTGTGATAGTATGATTGTGATTGCATGATTGTGATTGCATGATTGTGATTGTATGATTGTGATAGTATGATTGTGATTGTACGATTGTGAATGTATGATTGTGATTGTATGATTGTGATTGTATGATTGTGATTGTATGATTGTGATTGCATGATTGTGATTGTATGATTGTGATTGTATGATTGTGATTGTATGATTGCGATTGTATGATTGTGATTGTATGATTGTATTTGGGAGATTGTATTTGGGAGTTTGTAATTGTATGATTGCGATTGTATGATTGTGATTGTATGATTGTGATTGTATGATTTTGATTGTATGATTGTGATAGTATGATTGTAATTGAATGATTATGATTGTATGATTGTGATTGTATGATTGAGATGGTATGATTGTGATTGTATGATTGCGATAGTATGATTGTGATTGTATGATTGTGATTGTATGATTGTGATTGTATGATTGCGATTGTATGATTGTGGTTGTATGATTACGATTGTATTATTGTGATTGTATGATTATGATTGTATGGTTGTGATTGTATGATTGTGATTGTATGATTGTGATTGCATGATTGTGATTGTATGATTGTGATAGTATGATTGTGATTGTACGATTGTGAATGTATGATTGTGATTGTATGATTGTGATTGTATGATTGTGATTGTATGATTGTGATTGTATGATTGTGATTGCATGATTGTGATTGTATGATTGTGATTGTATGATTGTGATTGTATGATTGTGATTGTATGACTGTGATTGTATGATTGTGATTGAATGATTGTGATTGTATAATTATGATTGTATGATTGTGATTGTATGATTATAATTGTACGGTTGCGTTTGTATGATTGGGATGGTATGATTGCGATTGTATGATTGCGATAGTATGATTGTGATTGTATGATTGTGATTGTATGATTTTGATTGTATGATTGTGATAGTATGATTGTAATTGAATGATTATGATTGTATGATTGTGATTGTATGATTGTGATGGTATGATTGTGATTGTATGATTGCGATAGTATGATTGTGATTGTATGATTGTGATTGTATGATTGCGATTGTATGATTGTGGTTGTATGATTACGATTGTATTATTGTGATTGTATGATTATGATTGTATGGTTGTGATTGTATGATTGTGATTGTATGATTGTGATTGCATGATTGTGATTGTATGATTGTGATAGTATGATTGTGATTGTACGATTGTGATTGCATGATTGTGATTGTATGATTGTGATTGTATGATTGTGATTGTATGATTGCGATTGTATGATTGTGATTGTATGATTGTATTTAGGAGATTGTATTTGGGAGTTTGTAATTGTATGATTGCGATTGTATGATTGTGATTGTATGATTGTGATTGTATGATTTTGATTGTATGATTGTGATAGTATGATTGTAATTGAATGATTATGATTGTATGATTGTGATTGTATGATTGTGATGGTATGATTGTGATTGTATGATTGCGATAGTATGATTGTGATTGTATGATTGTGATTGTATGATTGTGATTGTATGATTGCGATTGTATGATTGTGGTTGTATGATTACGATTGTATTATTGTGATTGTATGATTATGATTGTATGGTTGTGATTGTATGATTGTGATTGTATGACTGTGATTGTACGATTTTGATTGTATGATTGTGATTGTATGATTGTATTTGGGAGATTGTATTTGGGAGATTGTAATTGTATGATTGCGATTGTATGATTGTGATTGTATGATTGTGATTGTATGATTGTGATTGTATGATTGTGATTGTATGATTGTGATTGTGTGATTGTGATTGTGTGATTGTGATTGTATGATTGCGATTGTATGGTTGTGATTGTATGATTGTGATGGTATGATTGTGATTGTATGATTGCGATAGTATGATTGTGATTGTATGATTGTGATTGTATGATTGTGATTGTATGATTGCGATTGTATGATTTTGATTGTATGATTGTGATAGTATCATTGTAATTGTATGATTATGATCGTATGATTGTGACTGCATGATTGTGACTGTGTGATTGTGATTGCATGATTGTGATAGTATGATTGTGATTGTATGATTGCGATTGTATGATTGCGATTGTATGATTGTGATTGTATGATTGTGATTGTATGATTGTGATTGTATGATTGTGATTGTGTGATTGTGATTGTATGATTGTGATTGTATGATTGCGATTGTATGATTGTGATTGTATGATTATGATTGTATTTTTGTGATTGTATGATTGTGATTGTGCGATTGTGATTGTACGATTGCGATTGTACGATTGTGATTGTAGGATTGTGATTGTATGATTATGATTGAATGATTGTGACTGCATGATTGTGACTGTGTGATTGTGATTGCATGATTTTGAATGTATGATTGTGATTGTATGATTGTGAATGTATGATTGTATTTGGGAGATTGTATTTTGGAGATTGTAATTGTAGGATTGCGATTGTATGATTGTGATTGTATGATTGTGATTGTAAGATTGTGATTGTATGACTGTGATTGTATGATTGTGATTGTATGATTGTGATTGTATAATTATGATTGTATGATTGTGATTGTATGATTATGATTGTACGGTTGTGTTTGTATGATTGGGATGGTATGATTGCGATTGTATGATTGCGATAGTATGATTGTGATTGTATGATTGTGATTGTATGATTGTGATTGTATGATTGTGATTGTATGATTGTCATTGTCTGATTATGATTGTATGATTGTGATTGTATGATTGTGATTGTATGATTGTGATAGTATGATTGTGATTGCATGATTGTGATTGCATGATTGTGATTGTATGATTGTGATAGTATGATTGTGATTGTATGATTGTGAATGTATGATTGTGATTGTATGATTGTGATTGTATGATTGTGATTGTATGATTGTGATTGTATGATTGTGATTGTATGATTGTGATTGTATGATTGTGATTGTATGATTGCGATTGTATGATTATGATTGTATGATTGTATTTGGGAGATTGTATTTGGGAGATTGTAATTGTATGATTGCGATTGTATGATTGTGATTGTATGATTGTGATCGTATGATTGTGATCGTATGATTGCGATCGTATGATTTTGATTGTATGATTGTCATTGTATGATTGTGATTGTATCATTGTGATTGTATGATTGTGATTGTATGATTATGATTGTACGGTTGTGTTTGTTTGATTGTGATGGTATGATTGCGATTGTATGATTGCGATAGTATGATTGTGATTGTATGATTGTGATTGTATGATTGTGATTGTATGATTGTGATTGTATGATTGTCATTGTCTGATTATGATTGTATGATTGTGATTGCATGATTGTGATTGCATGATTGTGATTGTATGATTGCGATAGTATGATTGTGATTGTATGATTGTGATTGTATGATTGTGATTGTATGATTGTGATAGTATGATTGTGATTGCATGATTGTGATTGCATGATTGTGATTGTATGATTGTGATAGTATGATTGTGATTGTACGATTGTGAATGTATGATTGTGATTGTATGATTGTGATTGTATGATTGTGATTGTATGATTGTGATTGCATGATTGTGATTGTATGATTGTGATTGTATGATTGTGATTGTATGATTGCGATTGTATGATTGTGATTGTATGATTGTATTTGGGAGATTGTATTTGGGAGTTTCTAATTGTATGATTGCGATTGTATGATTGTGATTGTATGATTGTGATTGTATGATTTTGATTGTATGATTGTGATAGTATGATTGTAATTGAATGATTATGATTGTATGATTGTGATTGTATGATTGTGATGGTATGATTGTGATTGTATGATTGCGATAGTATGATTGTGATTGTATGATTGTGATTGTATGATTGTGATTGTATGATTGCGATTGTATGATTGTGGTTGTATGATTACGATTGTATTATTGTGATTGTATGATTATGATTGTATGGTTGTGATTGTATGATTGTGATTGTATGACTGTGATTGTACGATTTTGATTGTATGATTGTGATTGTATGATTGTATTTGGGAGATTGTATTTGGGAGATTGTAATTGTATGATTGCGATTGTATGATTGTGATTGTATGATTGTGATTGTATGATTGTGATTGTATGATTGTGATTGTGTGATTGTGATTGTGTGATTGTGATTGTATGATTGCGATTGTATGGTTGTGATTGTATGATTGTGATGGTATGATTGTGATTGTAGGATTGCGATTGTATGATTGTGATTGTATGATTGTGATTGTATGATTGTGATTGTATGATTGTGATTGTATGATTGTGATTGTATGATTGTGATTGTATGATTGTGATTGTATGATTATGATTGTATGATTGTGATTGTATGATTGTGATTGTATGATTGTGATTGTGTGATTGCGATTGTATGATTGCGATTGTATGATTGCGATTGTATGATTGCGATTGTATGATTGTGATTGTATGATTGTGATTGCATGATTGTGATTGTATGATTGTGATAGTATGATTGTGATTGTATGATTGTGAATGTATGATTGTGATTGTATGATTGTGATTGTATGATTGTGATTGTATGATTGTGATTGTATGATTGTGATTGTGTGATTGCGATTGTATGATTGTGATTGTATGATTGTATTTGGGAGATTGTATTTGGGAGATTGTAATTGTATGATTGCGATTGTATGATTGCGATTGTATTATTGTGATTGTATGATTATGATTGTATGGTTGTGATTGTATGATTGTGATTGTATGACTGTGATTGTACGATTTTGATTGTATGATTGTGATTGTATGATTGTATTTGGGAGATTGTATTTGGGAGATTGTAATTGTATGATTGCGATTGTATGATTGTGATTGTATGATTGTGCTTGTATGATTGCGATTGTATGATTGTGATTGTATGATTGTATGTGGGAGATTGTATTTGGGAGTTTGTAATTGTATGATTGCGATTGTATGATTGTGATTGTATGATTGTGATTGTATGATTTTGATTGTATGATTGTGATAGTATGATTGTAATTGAATGATTATGATTGTATGATTGTGATTGTATGATTGTGATGGTATGATTGTGATTGTATGATTGTGATTGTATGATTGTGATTGTATGATTGCGATTGTATGATTGTGGTTGTATGATTACGATTGTATTATTGTGATTGTATGATTATGATTGTATGGTTGCGATTGTATGATTGTGATTGTATGACTGTGATTGTACGATTTTGATTGTATGATTGTGATTGTATGATTGTATTTGGGAGATTGTATTTGGGAGATTGTAATTGTATGATTGCGATTGTATGATTGTGATTGTATGATTGTGATTGTATGATTGTGATTGTATGATTGTCATTTTCTGATTATGATTGTATGATTGTGATTGTATGATTGTGATTGTATGATTGTGATTGTATGATTGTGATTGTATGATTGTGATTGTATGATTGTGATAGTATGATTGTGATTGCATGATTGTGATTGCATGATTGTGATTGTATGATTGTGATTGTAAGATTGTGATTGTATGACTGTGATTGTATGAATGTGATTGTATGATTGTGATTGTATGATTTTGATTTATGATTGTGATAGTATGATTGTGATTGTATGATTGTGATTGTATGATTGTGATTGTATGATTGTGATTGTATGATTGTGATTGTATGATTGTGATTGTATGACTGTGATTGTACGATTTTGATTGTATGATTGTGATTGTATGATTGTATTTGGGAGATTGTATTTGGGAGATTGTAATTGTATGATTGCGATTGTATGATTGTGATTGTATGATTGTGATTGTATGATTGTGATTGTATGATTGTGATTGTGTGATTGTGATTGTGTGATTGTGATTGTATGATTGCGATTGTATGGTTGTGATTGTATGATTGTGATGGTATGATTGTGATTGTAGGATTGCGATTGTATGATTGTGATTGTATGATTGTGATTGTATGATTGTGATTGTATGATTGTGATTGTATGATTGTGATTGTATGATTGTGATTGTATGATTGTGATTGTATGATTATGATTGTATGATTGTGATTGTATGATTGTGATTGTATGATTGTGATTGTGTGATTGCGATTGTATGATTGCGATTGTATGATTGCGATTGTATGATTGCGATTGTATGATTGTGATTGTATGATTGTGATTGCATGATTGTGATTGTATGATTGTGATAGTATGATTGTGATTGTATGATTGTGAATGTATGATTGTGATTGTATGATTGTGATTGTATGATTGTGATTGTATGATTGTGATTGTATGATTGTGATTGTGTGATTGCGATTGTATGATTGTGATTGTATGATTGTATTTGGGAGATTGTATTTGGGAGATTGTAATTGTATGATTGCGATTGTATGATTGCGATTGTATTATTGTGATTGTATGATTATGATTGTATGGTTGTGATTGTATGATTGTGATTGTATGACTGTGATTGTACGATTTTGATTGTATGATTGTGATTGTATGATTGTATTTGGGAGATTGTATTTGGGAGATTGTAATTGTATGATTGCGATTGTATGATTGTGATTGTATGATTGTGCTTGTATGATTGCGATTGTATGATTGTGATTGTATGATTGTATGTGGGAGATTGTATTTGGGAGTTTGTAATTGTATGATTGCGATTGTATGATTGTGATTGTATGATTGTGATTGTATGATTTTGATTGTATGATTGTGATAGTATGATTGTAATTGAATGATTATGATTGTATGATTGTGATTGTATGATTGTGATGGTATGATTGTGATTGTATGATTGTGATTGTATGATTGTGATTGTATGATTGCGATTGTATGATTGTGGTTGTATGATTACGATTGTATTATTGTGATTGTATGATTATGATTGTATGGTTGCGATTGTATGATTGTGATTGTATGACTGTGATTGTACGATTTTGATTGTATGATTGTGATTGTATGATTGTATTTGGGAGATTGTATTTGGGAGATTGTAATTGTATGATTGCGATTGTATGATTGTGATTGTATGATTGTGATTGTATGATTGTGATTGTATGATTGTCATTTTCTGATTATGATTGTATGATTGTGATTGTATGATTGTGATTGTATGATTGTGATTGTATGATTGTGATTGTATGATTGTGATTGTATGATTGTGATAGTATGATTGTGATTGCATGATTGTGATTGCATGATTGTGATTGTATGATTGTGATTGTAAGATTGTGATTGTATGACTGTGATTGTATGAATGTGATTGTATGATTGTGATTGTATGATTTTGATTTATGATTGTGATAGTATGATTGTGATTGTATGATTGTGATTGTATGATTGTGATTGTATGATTGTGATTGTATGATTGTGATTGTATGATTGTGATTGTATGATTGTATTTGGGAGATTGTAGTTGTATGATTTCGATTGTATGATTGTGATTGTATGATTGTGATGTATGATTGTAATTGTATGATTATGATTGTATGATTCTGATTGTATGATTGTGATGGTATGATTGTGATTGTATGATTGCGATCGTATGATTGTGATTGTATGATTATGATTGTATGATTGTGATTGTATGATTGCGATTGTATGATTGTGATTGTATGATTATGATTGTATTTTTGT
The DNA here is from genome assembly GCF_050947335.1 of Megachile rotundata. Lineage (NCBI taxonomy): Eukaryota > Metazoa > Arthropoda > Insecta > Hymenoptera > Megachilidae > Megachile > Megachile rotundata. The sequence goes on from NW_027473324.1 coordinate 3,057,130, forward strand.
GATTGTATGATTGTGATAGTATGATTGTGATTGTAAGATTGTGATTGTATAATTGTGATTGTATGATTGCGATTGTATGATTGTGATTGTATGATTGTATTTGGGAGATTGTATTTGGGAGATTGTAATTGTATGATTGCGATTGTATGATTGCGATTGTATGATTGTGATTGTATGATTGTCATTGTCTGATTATGATTGTATAATTGTGATTGCATGATTGTGATTGCATGATTGTGATTGTATGATTGTGATAGTATGATTGTGATTGTATGATTGTGATTGTATGATTGTGATTGTATGATTGTGATGGTATGATTGTGATTGTATGATTGTGATTGTATGATTGTGATTGTATGATTGTGATTGTATGATTGTGATAGTATGATTGTGATTGTAAGATTGTGATTGTATGACTGTGATTGTATGATTGTGATTGTATGATTGTGATTGCATGATTGTGAATGTATAATTATGATTGTATGATTGTGATTGTATGATTATGATTGTACGGTTGTGTTTGTATGATTGTGATGGTATGATTGCGATTGTATGATTGCGATAGTATGATTGTGATTGTATGATTGTGATTGTATGATTGTGATTGTATGATTGTAATTGTATGATTGTGATTGTATGATTGTCATTGTCTGATTATGATTGTATGATTGTGATTGCATGATTGTGATTGCATGATTGTGATTGTATGATTGTGATAGTATGATTGTGATTGTATGATTGTGAATGTATGATTGTGATTGTATGATTGTGATTGTATGATTGTGATTGTATGATTGTGATTGTATGATTGTGATTGTATGATTGTGATTGTATGATTGCGATTGTATGATTGTGATTGTATGATTGTATTTGGGAGATTGTATTTGGGAGATTGTAATTATATGATTGCGATTGTATGATTGTGATTGTATGATTGTGATCGTATGATTGTGATCGTATGATTGCGATCGTATGATTTTGATTGTATGATTGTCATTGTATGATTGTGATTGTATCATTGTGATTGTATGATTGTGATTGTATGATTATGATTGTACGGTTGTGTTTGTTTGATTGTGATGGTATGATTGCGATTGTATGATTGCGATAGTATGATTGTGATTGTATGATTGTGATTGTATGATTGTGATTGTATGATTGTGATTGTATGATTGTGATTGTATGATTGTCATTGTCTGATTATGATTGTATGATTGTGATTGCATGATTGTGATTGCATGATTGTGATTGTATGATTGTGATAGTATGACTGTGATTGTATGATTGTGAATGTATGATTGTGATTGTATGATTGTGATTGTATGATTGTGATTGTATGATTGTGATTGTAAGATTGTGATTGTACGACTGTGATTGTATGATTGTGATTGAATGATTGTGATTGTATAATTATGATTGTATGATTGTGATTGTATGATTATGATTGTACGGTTGTGTTTGTATGATTGGGATGGTATGATTGCGATTGTATGATTGCGATAGTATGATTGTGATTGTATGATTGTGATTGTATGATTGTGATTGTATGATTTTGATTGTATGATTGTGATAGTATGATTGTGATTGCATGATTGTGATTGCATGATTGTGATTGTATGATTGTGATAGTATGATTGTGATTGTATGATTGTGATTGTATGATTGTGATTGTATGATTGTGATTAAATAATTGTGATTGTATGATTGCGATTGTATGATTGTGATTGTATGATTGTATTTGGGAGATTGTATTTGGGAGATTGTAATTGTATGATTGCGATTGTATGATTGCGATTGTATGATTGTGATTGTATGATTGTCATTGTCTGATTATGATTGTATGATTGTGATTGCATGATTGTGATTGCATGATTGTGATTGTATGATTGTGATAGTATGATTGTGATTGTATGATTGTGATTGTATGATTGTGATTGTATGATTGTGATTGTATGATTGTGATTGTATGATTGTGATTGTATGATTGTGATAGTATGATTGTGATTGTAAGATTGTGATTGTATGACTGTGATTGTATGATTGTGATTGTATGATTGTGATTGTATGATTGTGATTGTATAATTATGATTGTATGATTGTGATTGTATGATTATGATTGTACGGTTGTGTTTGTATGATTGTGATGGTATGATTGCGATTGTATGATTGCGATAGTATGATTGTGATTGTATGATTGTGATTGTATGGTTGTGATTGTATGATTGTAATTGTATGATTGTGATTTTATGATTGTCATTGTCTGATTATGATTGTATGATTGTGATTGCATGATTGTGATTGCATGATTGTGATTGTATGACTGTGATAGTATGATTGTGATTGTATGATTGTGAATGTATGATTGTGATTTTATGATTGCGATTGTATGATTGTGATTGTATGATTGTGATCGTATGATTGTGGTCGTATGATTGCGATCGTATGATTTTGATTGTATGATTGTCATTGTATGATTGTGATTGTATCATTGTGATTGTATGATTGTGATTGTATGATTATGATTGTACGGTTGTGTTTGTTTGATTGTGATGGTATGATTGCGATTGTATGATTGCGATAGTATGATTGTGATTGTATGATTGTGATTGTATGATTGTGATTGTATGATTGTGATTGTATGATTGTGATTGTATGATTGTCATTGTCTGATTATGATTGTATGATTGTGATTGCATGATTGTGATTGCATGATTGTGATTGTATGATTGTGATTGTATGATTGTGAGTGTATGGTTGTGATTGTAAGATTGTGATTGAATGATTGTGATTGTATAATTATGATTGTATGATTGTGATTGTATGATTATGATTGTACGGTTGTATTTGTATGATTGGGATGGTATGATTGCGATTGTATGATTGCGATAGTATGATTGTGATTGTATGATTGTGATTGTATGAGTGTGATTGTATGATTTTGATTGTATGATTGTGATAGTATGATTGTGATTTGCATGATTGTGATTGCATGATTGTGATTGTATGATTGTGATAGTATGATTGTGATTGTATGATTGTGATTGTATGATTGTGATTGTATGATTGTGATTGTATGATTGTGATTGTATGATTGTGATTGTATGATTGTGATTGTATGATTGTGATTGTATGATTGTGATAGTATGATTGTGATTGTAAGATTGTGATTGTATGATTGTGATTGTATGATTATGATTGTATGATTGTGATTGTATGATTGTATTTGGGAGATTGTATTTTGGAGATTGTAATTGTAGGATTGCGATTGTATGATTGTGATTGTATGATTGTGATTGTACGATTGTGATTGTATGATTGTGATTGTATGATTGTGATTGTATGATTGTGATAGTATGATTGTGATTGTAAGATTGTGATTGTATGACTGTGATTGTATGATTGTGATTGAATGATTGTGATTGTATGATTGTGATTGTATGATTATGATTGTACGGTTGTGTTTGTATGATTGGGATGGTATGATTGCGATTGTATGATTGCGATAGTATGATTGTGATTGTATGATTGTGATTGTATGATTGTGATTGTATGATTGTGATTGTATGATTGTGATTGTATGATTGTGATTGTATGATTGTGATTGTATGATTGTCATTTTCTGATTATGATTGTATGATTGTGATTGTATGATTGTGATTGTATGATTGTGATTGTATGATTGTGATAGTATGATTGTGATTGCATGATTGTGATTGCATGATTGTGATTGCATGATTGTGATTGCATGATTGTGATTGTATGATTGTGATAGTATGATTGTGATTGTACGATTGTGAATGTATGATTGTGATTGTATGACTGTGATTGTATGAATGTGATTGTATGATTGTGATTGTATGATTGTGATTGTATGATTGTGATAGTATGATTGTGATTGTATGATTGTGATTGTATGATTGTGATTGTATGATTGTGATTGTATGATTGTGATTGCATGATTGTGATTGTATGATTGTGATTGTATGATTGTGATTGTATGATTGTGCTTGTATGATTGCGATTGTATGATTGTGATTGTATGATTGTATTTGGGAGATTGTATTTGGGAGTTTGTAATTGTATGATTGCGATTGTACGATTGTGATTGTATGATTGTGATTGTATGATTTTGATTGTATGATTGTGATAGTATGATTGTAATTGAATGATTATGATTGTATGATTGTGATTGTATGATTGTGATGGTATGATTGTGATTGTATGATTGCGATAGTATGATTGTGGTTGTATGATTGTGATTGTATGATTGTGATTGTATGATTGCGATTGTATGATTGTGGTTGTATGATTACGATTGTATTATTGTGATTGTATGATTATGATTGTATGGTTGTGATTGTATGATTGTGATTGTATGACTGTGATTGTACGATTTTGATTGTATGATTGTGATTGTATGATTGTATTTGGGAGATTGTAATTGTATGATTGCGATTGTATGATTGTGATTGTATGATTGTGATTGTATGATTGTGATTGTATGATTGTGATTGTGTGATTGTGATTGTGTGATTGTGATTGAATGATTGCGATTGTATGGTTGTGATTGTATGATTGTGATGGTATGATTGTGATTGTATGATTGCGATAGTATGATTGTGATTGTATGATTGTGATTGTATGATTGTGATTGTATGATTGCGATTGTATGATTGTGATTGTATGATTGTGATTGTAAGATTGTGATTGTATGACTGTGATTGTATGAATGTGATTGTATGATTGTGATTGTATGATTTTGATTGTATGATTGTGATAGTATGATTGTGATTGTATGATTGTGATTGTATGATTGTGATTGTATGATTGTGATTGTATGATTGTGATTGTATGATTGTGATTGTATGATTGTGATTGTATGATTGTGATTGTATGATTGTATTTGGGAGATTGTAGTTGTATGATTTCGATTGTATGATTGTGATTGTATGATTGTGATGTATGATTGTAATTGTATGATTATGATTGTATGATTCTGATTGTATGATTGTGATAGTATGATTGTGATTGTATGATTGCGATCGTATGATTGTGATTGTATGATTATGATTGTATGATTGTGATTGTATGATTGCGATTGTATGATTGTGATTGTATGATTATGATTGTATTTTTGTGATTGTATGATTGTGATAGTATGATTGTGATTGTAAGATTGTGATTGTACGACTGTGATTGTATGATTGTGATTGTGCGATTGTGATTGTACGATTGCGATTGTACGATTGTGATTGTAGCATTGTGATTGTATGATTATGATTGAATGATTGTGACTGCATGATTGTGACTGTGTGATTGTGATTGCATGATTTTGAATGTATGATTGTGATTGTATGATTGTGATTGTATGATTGTGATTGTATGATTGTGATTGTATGATTGTGATTGTATGATTGCGATTGTATGATTGTGATTGTATGATTGTGATTGTATGATTGTGATTGTATGATTGTGATTGTATAATTGTGATTGTATGATTGCGATTGTATGATTGTGATTGTATGATTGTATTTGGGAGATTGTATTTGGGAGATTGTAATTGTATGATTGCGATTGTATGATTGCGATTGTATGATTGTGATTGTATGATTGTCATTGTCTGATTATGATTGTATGATTGTGATTGCATGATTGTGATTGCATGATTGTGATTGTAGGATTGTGATAGTATGATTGTGATTGTATGATTGTGATTGTATGATTGTGATTGTATGATTGTGATTGTATGATTGTGATTGTATGATTGTGATTGTATGATTGTGATTGTATGATTGTGATTGTATGATTGTGATAGTATGATTGTGATTGTAAGATTGTGATTGTATGACTGTGATTGTATGATTGTGATTGTATGATTGTGATTGCATGATTGTGATTGTATAATTATGATTGTATGATTGTGATTGTATGATTATGCTTGTACGGTTGTGTTTGTATGATTGTGATGGTATGATTGCGATTGTATGATTGCGATAGTATGATTGTGATTGTATGATTGTGATTGTATGATTGTGATTGTATGATTGTAATTGTATGATTGTGATTGTATGATTGTCATTGTCTGATTATGATTGTATGATTGTGATTGCATGATTGTGACTGCATGATTGTGATTGTATGATTGTGATAGTATGATTGTGATTGTATGATTGTGAATGTATGATTGTGATTGTATGATTGTGATTGTATGATTGTGATTGTATGATTGTGATTGTATGATTGTGATTGTATGATTGTGATTGTATGATTATGATTGTATGATTGTGATTGTATGATTGTATTTGGGAGATTGTATTTTGGAGATTGTAATTGTAGGATTGCGATTGTATGATTGTGATTGTATGATTGTGATTGTATGATTGTGATTGTATGATTGTGATTGTACGATTGTGATTGCATGATTGTGATTGTATGATTGTGATTGTATGATTGTGATAGTATGATTGTGATTGTAAGATTGTGATTGTATGACTGTGATTGTATGATTGTGATTGAATGATTGTGATTGTATAATTATGATTGTATGATTGTGATTGTATGATTATGATTGTACGGTTGTGTTTGTATGATTGGGATGGTATGATTGCGATTGTATGATTGCGATAGTATGATTGTGATTGTATGATTGTGATTGTATGATTGTGATTGTATGATTGTGATTGTATGATTGTGATTGTATGATTGTCATTGTCTGATTATGATTGTATGATTGTGATTGTATGATTGTGATTGTATGATTGTGATAGTATGATTGTGATTGCATGATTGTGATTGCATGATTGTGATTGTATGATTGTGATAGTATGATTGTGATTGTACGATTGTGAATGTATGATTGTGATTGTATGATTGTGATTGTATGATTGTGATTGTATGATTGTGATTGTATGATTGTGATTGTATGATTGTGATTGTATGATTGTGATTGTATGATTGTGATAGTATGATTGTGATTGTAAGATTGTGATTGTATGATTGTGATTGTATGATTATGATTGTATGATTATGATTGTATGATTGTGATTGTATGATTGTATTTGGGAGATTGTATTTTGGAGATTGTAATTGTAGGATTGCGATTGTATGATTGTGATTGTATGATTGTGATTGTAAGATTGTGATTGTATGACTGTGATTGTATGATTGTGATTGTATGATTGTGATTGTATGATTGTGATTGTATAATTATGATTGTATGATTGTGATTGTATGATTATGATTGTACGGTTGTGTTTGTATGATTGGGATGGTATGATTGCGATTGTATGATTGCGATAGTATGATTGTGATTGTATGATTGTGATTGTATGATTGTGATTGTATGATTGTGATTGTATGATTGTGATTGTATGATTGTGATTGTATGATTGTCATTGTCTGATTATGATTGTATGATTGTGATTGTATGATTGTGATTGCGTGATTGTGATTGCATGATTGTGATTGTATGATTGTGATAGTATGATTGTGATTGTATGATTGTGAATGTATGATTGTGATTGTATGATTGTGATTGTATGATTGTGATTGTATGATTGTGATTGTATGATTGTGATTGTATAATTGTGATTGTATGATTGCGATTGTATGATTGTGATTGTATGATTGTATTTGGGAGATTGTATTTGGGAGATTGTTATTGTATGATTGCGATTGTATGATTGTGATTGTATGATTGTGATTGTATGATTTTGATTGTATGATTGTGATAGTATGATTGTAATTGAATGATTATGATTGTATGATTGTGATTGTATGATTGTGATGGTATGATTGTGATTGTATGATTGCGATCGTATGATTGTGATTGTATGATTATGATTGTATGATTGTGATTGTATGATTGCGATTGTATCATTGTGATTGTATGATTATGATTGTATTTTTGTGATTGTATGATTGTGATTGTATGATTGTGATTGTATGATTGTGATTGTATGATTGCGATTGTATGAATGCGATTGTATGATTGTGAATGTATGATTGCGATCGTATGATTGCGATTGTATGATTGTGATTGTATGATTGTGACTGTATGATTGTGACTGTATGATTGTGATTGTGTGATTGCGATTGTATGATTGCGATTGTATGATTGCGATTGTATGATTGCGATTGTATGGTTGTGATTGTATGATTGTGATAGTATGATTGTGATTGTATGATTATGATTGTATGATTCTGATTGTATGATTGTGATGGTATGATTGTGATTGTATGATTGCGATCGTATGATTGTGATTGTATGATTATGATTGTATGATTGTGATTGTATGATTGCGATTGTATGATTGTGATTGTATGATTATGATTGTATTTTTGTGATTGTATGATTGTGATTGTATGATTGTGATTGTATGATTGTGATTGTACTATTGTGATGTACGATTGTAATTGTATGATTATGATTGTATGATTGTGATTGTATGATTGTGATGGTATGATTGTGATTGTATGATTGCGATCGTATGATTGTGAGGGTATGATTATGATTGTATGATTGTGATTGTATGATTGCGATTGTATGATTGTGATTGTATGATTATGATTGTATTTTTGTGATTGTATGATTGTGATTGTATGATTGTGATTGTATGATTGTGATTGTACTATTGTGATTGTATGATTGTGATAGTATGATTGTGATTGTAAGATTGTGATTGTATGACTGTGATTGTATGATTGTGATTGTACGATTGTGATTGTACGATTGTGATTGTAGGATTGTGATTGTATGATTATGATTGAATGATTGTGATTGTATGAATGCGATTGTATGATTGTGATTGTACGATTGTGAATGTATGATTGTGATTGTATGATTGTGATTGTATGATTGTGATTGTATGATTGTGATTGCATGATTGTGATTGTATGATTGTGATTGTATGATTGTGATTGTATGATTGCGATTGTATGATTGTGATTGTATGATTGTATTTGGGAGATTGTATTTGGGAGTTTGTAATTGTATGATTGCGATTGTATGATTGTGATTGTATGATTGTGATTGTATGATTTTGATTGTATGATTGTGATAGTATGATTGTAATTGAATGATTATGATTGTATGATTGTGATTGTATGATTGTGATGGTATGATTGTGATTGTATGATTGCGATTGTATGATTGTGATTGTATGATTGTATTTGGGAGATTGTATTTGGGAGTTTGTAATTGTATGATTGCGATTGTATGATTGTGATTGTATGATTGTGATTGTATGATTTTGATTGTATGATTGTGATAGTATGATTGTAATTGAATGATTATGATTGTATGATTGTGATTGTATGATTGTGATGGTATGATTGTGATTGTATGATTGCGATAGTATGATTGTGATTGTATGATTGTGATTGTATGATTGTGATTGTATGATTGCGATTGTATGATTGTGGTTGTATGATTACGATTGTATTATTGTGATTGTATGATTATGATTGTATGGTTGTGATTGTATGATTGTGATTGTATGATTGTGATTGCATGATTGTGATTGTATGATTGTGATAGTATGATTGTGATTGTACGATTGTGAATGTATGATTGTGATTGTATGATTGTGATTGTATGATTGTGATTGTATGATTGTGATTGCATGATTGTGATTGTATGATTATGATTGTATGATTGTGATTGTATGATTGTGATTGCGTGATTGTGATTGCATGATTGTGATTGTATGATTGTGATAGTATGATTGTGATTGTATGATTGTGAATGTATGATTGTGATTGTATGATTGTGATTGTATGATTGTGATTGTATGATTGTGATTGTATGATTGTGATTGTATGATTGTGATTGTATGATTATGATTGTATGATTGTGATTGTATGATTGTATTTGGGAGATTGTATTTTGGAGATTGTAATTGTAGGATTGCGATTGTATGATTGTGATTGTATGATTGTGATTGTATGATTGTGATTGTATGATTGTGATTGTACGATTGTGATTGCATGATTGTGATTGTATGATTGTGATTGTATGATTGTGATAGTATGATTGTGATTGTAAGATTGTGATTGTATGACTGTGATTGTATGATTGTGATTGAATGATTGTGATTGTATAATTATGATTGTATGATTGTGATTGTATGATTATGATTGTACGGTTGTGTTTGTATGATTGGGATGGTATGATTGCGATTGTATGATTGCGATAGTATGATTGTGATTGTATGATTGTGATTGTATGATCGTGATTGTATGATTGTGATTGTATGATTGTGATTGTATGATTGTCATTGTCTGATTATGATTGTATGATTGTGATTGTATGATTGTGATTGTATGATTGTGATAGTATGATTGTGATTGCATGATTGTGATTGCATGATTGTGATTGTATGATTGTGATAGTATGATTGTGATTGTACGATTGTGAATGTATGATTGTGATTGTATGATTGTGATTGTATGATTGTGATTGTATGATTGTGATTGTATGATTGTGATTGTATGATTGTGATTGTATGATTGTGATAGTATGATTGTGATTGTAAGATTGTGATTGTATGATTGTGATTGTATGATTATGATTGTATGATTATGATTGTATGATTGTGATTGTATGATTGTATTTGGGAGATTGTATTTTGGAGATTGTAATTGTAGGATTGCGATTGTATGATTGTGATTGTATGATTGTGATTGTAAGATTGTGATTGTATGACTGTGATTGTATGATTGTGATTGTATGATTGTGATTGTATGATTGTGATTGTATAATTATGATTGTATGATTGTGATTGTATGATTATGATTGTACGGTTGTGTTTGTATGATTGGGATGGTATGATTGCGATTGTATGATTGCGATAGTATGATTGTGATTGTATGATTGTGATTGTATGATTGTGATTGTATGATTGTGATTGTATGATTGTGATTGTATGATTGTGATTGTATGATTGTCATTGTCTGATTATGATTGTATGATTGTGATTGTATGATTGTGATTGCGTGATTGTGATTGCATGATTGTGATTGTATGATTGTGATAGTATGATTGTGATTGTATGATTGTGAATGTATGATTGTGATTGTATGATTGTGATTGTATGATTGTGATTGTATGATTGTGATTGTATGATTGTGATTGTATAATTGTGATTGTATGATTGCGATTGTATGATTGTGATTGTATGATTGTATTTGGGAGATTGTATTTGGGAGATTGTAATTGTATGATTGCGATTGTATGATTGTGATTGTATGATTGTGATTGTATGATTTTGATTGTATGATTGTGATAGTATGATTGTAATTGAATGATTATGATTGTATGATTGTGATTGTATGATTGTGATGGTATGATTGTGATTGTATGATTGCGATCGTATGATTGTGATTGTATGATTATGATTGTATGATTGTGATTGTATGATTGCGATTGTATCATTGTGATTGTATGATTATGATTGTATTTTTGTGATTGTATGATTGTGATTGTATGATTGTGATTGTATGATTGTGATTGTATGATTGCGATTGTATGAATGCGATTGTATGATTGTGAATGTATGATTGCGATCGTATGATTGCGATTGTATGATTGTGATTGTATGATTGTGACTGTATGATTGTGACTGTATGATTGTGATTGTGTGATTGCGATTGTATGATTGCGATTGTATGATTGCGATTGTATGATTGCGATTGTATGGTTGTGATTGTATGATTGTGATAGTATGATTGTGATTGTATGATTATGATTGTATGATTCTGATTGTATGATTGTGATGGTATGATTGTGATTGTATGATTGCGATCGTATGATTGTGATTGTATGATTATGATTGTATGATTGTGATTGTATGATTGCGATTGTATGATTGTGATTGTATGATTATGATTGTATTTTTGTGATTGTATGATTGTGATTGTATGATTGTGATTGTATGATTGTGATTGTACTATTGTGATGTACGATTGTAATTGTATGATTATGATTGTATGATTGTGATTGTATGATTGTGATGGTATGATTGTGATTGTATGATTGCGATCGTATGATTGTGAGGGTATGATTATGATTGTATGATTGTGATTGTATGATTGCGATTGTATGATTGTGATTGTATGATTATGATTGTATTTTTGTGATTGTATGATTGTGATTGTATGATTGTGATTGTATGATTGTGATTGTACTATTGTGATTGTATGATTGTGATAGTATGATTGTGATTGTAAGATTGTGATTGTATGACTGTGATTGTATGATTGTGATTGTACGATTGTGATTGTACGATTGTGATTGTAGGATTGTGATTGTATGATTATGATTGAATGATTGTGATTGTATGAATGCGATTGTATGATTGTGATTGTACGATTGTGAATGTATGATTGTGATTGTATGATTGTGATTGTATGATTGTGATTGTATGATTGTGATTGCATGATTGTGATTGTATGATTGTGATTGTATGATTGTGATTGTATGATTGCGATTGTATGATTGTGATTGTATGATTGTATTTGGGAGATTGTATTTGGGAGTTTGTAATTGTATGATTGCGATTGTATGATTGTGATTGTATGATTGTGATTGTATGATTTTGATTGTATGATTGTGATAGTATGATTGTAATTGAATGATTATGATTGTATGATTGTGATTGTATGATTGTGATGGTATGATTGTGATTGTATGATTGCGATAGTATGATTGTGATTGTATGATTGTGATTGTATGATTGTGATTGTATGATTGCGATTGTATGATTGTGGTTGTATGATTACGATTGTATTATTGTGATTGTATGATTATGATTGTATGGTTGTGATTGTATGATTGTGATTGTATGATTGTGATTGCATGATTGTGATTGTATGATTGTGATAGTATGATTGTGATTGTACGATTGTGAATGTATGATTGTGATTGTATGATTGTGATTGTATGATTGTGATTGTATGATTGTGATTGCATGATTGTGATTGTATGATTGTGATTGTATGATTGTGATTGTATGATTGTGATTGTATGACTGTGATTGTATGATTGTGATTGAATGAGTGTGATTGTATAATTATGATTGTATGATTGTGATTGTATGATTATAATTGTACGGTTGTGTTTGTATGATTGGGATGGTATGATTGCGATTGTATGATTGCGATAGTATGATTGTGATTGTATGATTGTGATTGTATGATTGTGATTGTATGATTGTGATAGTATGATTGTGATTGCATGATTGTGATTGCATGATTGTGATTGTATGATTGTGATAGTATGATTGTGATTGTACGATTGTGAATGTATGATTGTGATTGTATGATTGTGATTGTATGATTGTGATTGTATGATTGTGATTGCATGATTGTGATTGTATGATTGTGATTGTATGATTGTGATTGTATGATTGCGATTGTATGATTGTGATTGTATGATTGTATTTGGGAGATTGTATTTGGGAGTTTGTAATTGTATGATTGCGATTGTATGATTGTGATTGTATGATTGTGATTGTATGATTTTGATTGTATGATTGTGATAGTATGATTGTAATTGAATGATTATGATTGTATGATTGTGATTGTATGATTGTGATGGTATGATTGTGATTGTATGATTGCGATAGTATGATTGTGATTGTATGATTGTGATTGTATGATTGTGATTGTATGATTGCGATTGTATGATTGTGGTTGTATGATTACGATTGTATTATTGTGATTGTATGATTATGATTGTATGGTTGTGATTGTATGATTGTGATTGTATGATTGTGATTGCATGATTGTGATTGTATGATTGTGATAGTATGATTGTGATTGTACGATTGTGAATGTATGATTGTGATTGTATGATTGTGATTGTATGATTGTGATTGTATGATTGTGATTGTATGATTGTGATTGCATGATTGTGATTGTATGATTGTGATTGTATGATTGTGATTGTATGAGTGTGATTGTATGACTGTGATTGTATGATTGTGATTGAATGATTGTGATTGTATAATTATGATTGTATGATTGTGATTGTATGATTATAATTGTACGGTTGTGTTTGTATGATTGGGATGGTATGATTGCGATTGTATGATTGCGATAGTATGATTGTGATTGTATGATTGTGATTGTATGATTGTGATTGTATGATTGTGATAGTATGATTGTGATTGCATGATTGTGATTGCATGATTGTGATTGTATGATTGTGATAGTATGATTGTGATTGTACGATTGTGAATGTATGATTGTGATTGTATGATTGTGATTGTATGATTGTGATTGTATGATTGTGATTGCATGATTGTGATTGTATGATTGTGATTGTATGATTGTGATTGTATGATTGCGATTGTATGATTGTGATTGTATGATTGTATTTGGGAGATTGTATTTGGGAGTTTGTAATTGTATGATTGCGATTGTATGATTGCGATAGTATGATTGTGATTGTATGATTGTGATTGTATGATTGTGATTGTATGATTGTGATAGTATGATTGTGATTGCATGATTGTGATTGCATGATTGTGATTGTATGATTGTGATAGTATGATTGTGATTGTACGATTGTGAATGTATGATTGTGATTGTATGATTGTGATTGTATGATTGTGATTGTATGATTGTGATTGCATGATTGTGATTGTATGATTGTGATTGTATGATTGTGATTGTATGATTGCGATTGTATGATTGTGATTGTATGATTGTATTTGGGAGATTGTATTTGGGAGTTTGTAATTGTATGATTGCGATTGTATGATTGTGATTGTATGATTGTGATTGTATGATTTTGATTGTATGATTGTGATAGTATGATTGTAATTGAATGATTATGATTGTATGATTGTGATTGTATGATTGTGATGGTATGATTGTGATTGTATGATTGCGATAGTATGATTGTGATTGTATGATTGTGATTGTATGATTGTGATTGTATGATTGCGATTGTATGATTGTGGTTGTATGATTACGATTGTATTATTGTGATTGTATGATTATGATTGTATGATTGTGATTGTATGATTGTGATTGCATGATTGTGATTGTATGATTGTGATAGTATGATTGTGATTGTACGATTGTGAATGTATGATTGTGATTGTATGATTGTGATTGTATGATTGTGATTGTATGATTGTGATTGCATGATTGTGATTGTATGATTGTGATTGTATGATTGTGATTGTATGATTGCGATTGTATGATTGTGATTGTATGATTGTATTTAGGAGATTGTATTTGGGAGTTTGTAATTGTATGATTGCGATTGTATGATTGTGATTGTATGATTGTGATTGTATGATTTTGATTGTATGATTGTGATAGTATGATTGTAATTGAATGATTATGATTGTATGATTGTGATTGTATGATTGTGATGGTATGATTGTGATTGTATGATTGCGATAGTATGATTGTGATTGTATGATTGTGATTGTATGATTGTGATTGTGTGATTGTGATTGTATGATTGCGATTGTATGGTTGTGATTGTATGATTGTGATGGTATGATTGTGATTGTATGATTGCGATAGTATGATTGTGATTGTATGATTGTGATTGTATGATTGTGATTGTATGATTGCGATTGTATGATTTTGATTGTATGATTGTGATAGTATCATTGTAATTGTATGATTATGATTGTATGATTGTGACTGCATGATTGTGACTGTGTGATTGTGATTGCATGATTGTGATAGTACGATTGTGATTGTATGATTGCGATTGTATGATTGCGATTGTATGATTGTGATTGTATGATTGTGATTGTATGATTGTGATTGTATGATTGTGATTGTATGATTGTGATTGTGTGATTGTGATTGTATGATTGTGATTGTATGATTGCGATTGTATGATTGTGATT
This sequence comes from Megachile rotundata, assembly GCF_050947335.1. NCBI lineage: Eukaryota > Metazoa > Arthropoda > Insecta > Hymenoptera > Megachilidae > Megachile > Megachile rotundata. The sequence continues at coordinate 3,073,008 of NW_027473324.1, forward strand.
GTATGATTATGATTGTATTTTTGTGATTGTATGATTGTGATTGTGCGATTGTGATTGTACGATTGCGATTGTACGATTGTGATTGTATAATTATGATTGTATGATTGTGATTGTATGATTATGATTGTACGGTTGTGTTTGTATGATTGGGATGGTATGATTGCGATTGTATGATTGCGATAGTATGATTGTGATTGTATGATTGTGATTGTATGATTGTGATTGTATGATTGTGATTGTATGATTGTGATTGTATGATTGTCATTGTCTGATTATGATTGTATGATTGTGATTGTATGATTGTGATTGTATGATTGTGATAGTATGATTGTGATTGCATGATTGTGATTGCATGATTGTGATTGTATGATTGTGATAGTATGATTGTGATTGTATGATTGTGAATGTATGATTGTGATTGTATGATTGTGATTGTATGATTGTGATTGTATGATTGTGATTGTATGATTGTGATTGTATGATTGTGATTGTATGATTGTGATTGTATGATTGCGATTGTATGATTGTGATTGTATGATTGTATTTGGGAGATTGTATTTGGGAGATTGTAATTGTATGATTGCGATTGTATGATTGTGATTGTATGATTGTGATCGTATGATTGTGATCGTATGATTGCGATCGTATGATTTTGATTGTATGATTGTCATTGTATGATTGTGATTGTATCATTGTGATTGTATGATTGTGATTGTATGATTATGATTGTACGGTTGTGTTTGTTTGATTGTGATGGTATGATTGCGATTGTATGATTGCGATAGTATGATTGTGATTGTATGATTGTGATTGTATGATTGTGATTGTATGATTGTGATTGTATGATTGTCATTGTCTGATTATGATTGTATGATTGTGATTGCATGATTGTGATTGCATGATTGTGATTGTATGATTGCGATAGTATGATTGTGATTGTATGATTGTGATTGTATGATTGTGATTGTATGATTGTGATAGTATGATTGTGATTGCATGATTGTGATTGCATGATTGTGATTGTATGATTGTGATAGTATGATTGTGATTGTACGATTGTGAATGTATGATTGTGATTGTATGATTGTGATTGTATGATTGTGATTGTATGATTGTGATTGCATGATTGTGATTGTATGATTGTGATTGTATGATTGTGATTGTATGATTGCGATTGTATGATTGTGATTGTATGATTGTATTTCGGAGATTGTATTTGGGAGCTTGTAATTGTATGATTGCGATTGTATGATTGTGATTGTATGATTGTGATTGTATGATTTTGATTGTATGATTGTGATAGTATGATTGTAATTGAATGATTATGATTGTATGATTGTGATTGTATGATTGTGATGGTATGATTGTGATTGTATGATTGCGATAGTATGATTGTGATTGTATGATTGTGATTGTATGATTGTGATTGTATGATTGCGATTGTATGATTGTGGTTGTATGATTACGATTGTATTATTGTGATTGTATGATTATGATTGTATGGTTGTGATTGTATGATTGTGATTGTATGATTGTGATTGTATGATTGTGATTGTATGATTGTCATTGTCTGATTATGATTGTATGATTGTGATTGTATGATTGTGATTGTATGATTGCGATAGTATGATTGTGATTGCATGATTGTTATTGCATGATTGTGATTGTATGATTGTGATAGTATGATTGTGATTGTACGATTGTGAATGTATGATTGTGATTGTATGATTGTGATTGTATGATTGTGATTGTATGATTGTGATTGCATGATTGTGATTGTATGATTGTGATTGTATGATTGTGATTGTATGATTGCGATTGTATGATTGTGATTGTATGATTGTATTTGGGAGATTGTATTTGGGAGTTTGTAATTGTATGATTGCGATTGTATGATTGTGATTGTATGATTGTGATTGTATGATTTTGATTGTATGATTGTGATAGTATGATTGTAATTGAATGATTATGATTGTATGATTGTGATTGTATGATTGTGATGGTATGATTGTGATTGTATGATTGCGATAGTATGATTGTGATTGTATGATTGTGATTGTATGATTGTGATTGTATGATTGCGATTGTATGATTGTGGTTGTATGATTACGATTGTATTATTGTGATTGTATGATTATGATTGTATGGTTGTGATTGTATGATTGTGATTGTATGACTGTGATTGTACGATTTTGATTGTATGATTGTGATTGTATGATTGTATTTGGGAGATTGTATTTGGGAGATTGTAATTGTATGATTGCGATTGTATGATTGTGATTGTATGATTGTGATTGTATGATTGTGATTGTATGATTGTGATTGTGTGATTGTGATTGTGTGATTGTGATTGTATGATTGCGATTGTATGGTTGTGATTGTATGATTGTGATGGTATGATTGTGATTGTATGATTGCGATAGTATGATTGTGATTGTATGATTGTGATTGTATGATTGTGATTGTATGATTGCGATTGTATGATTTTGATTGTATGATTGTGATAGTATCATTGTAATTGTATGATTATGATTGTATGATTGTGATTGTATGATTGTGATTGTATGATTGTGATTGTGTGATTGCGATTGTATGATTGCGATTGTATGATTGCGATTGTATGATTGCGATTGTATGATTGTGATTGTATGATTGTGATTGTATGATTGTGAGAGTATGATTGTGATTGTATGACTGTGATTGTATGTCTGTGATTGTATGATTGTGATTGTATGATTGTGATTGTAAGATTGTGATTGTATGACTGTGATTGTATGAATGTGATTGTATGATTATGATTGTATGATTTTGATTGTATGATTGTGATAGTATGATTGTGATTGTATGATTGTGATTGTATGATTGCGATTGTATGATTGTGATTGTATTATTATGATTGTATTTTTGTGATTGTATGATTGTGATTGTGCGATTGTGATTGTACGATTGCGATTGTACGATTGTGATTGTAGGATTGTGATTGTATGATTATGATTGAATGATTGTGACTGCATGATTGTGACTGTGTGATTGTGATTGCATGATTTTGAATGTATGATTGTGATTGTATGATTGTGAATGTATGATTGTATTTGGGAGATTGTATTTTGGAGATTGTAATTGTAGGATTGCGATTGTATGATTGTGATTGTATGATTGTGATTGTAAGATTGTGATTGTATGACTGTGATTGTATGATTGTGATTGTATGATTGTGATTGTATAATTATGATTGTATGATTGTGATTGTATGATTATGATTGTACGGTTGTGTTTGTATGATTGGGATGGTATGATTGCGATTGTATGATTGCGATAGTATGATTGTGATTGTATGATTGTGATTGTATGATTGTGATTGTATGATTGTGATTGTATGATTGTGATTGTATGATTGTCATTGTCTGATTATGATTGTATGATTGTGATTGTATGATTGTGATTGTATGATTGTGATAGTATGATTGTGATTGCATGATTGTGATTGCATGATTGTGATTGTATGATTGTGATAGTATGATTGTGATTGTATGATTGTGAATGTATGATTGGGATTGTATGATTGTGATTGTATGATTGTGATTGTATGATTGTATTTGGGAGATTGTATTTGGGAGATTGTAATTGTATGATTGCGATTCTATGATTGTGATTGTATGATTGTGATTGTATGATTGTGATTGTATGATTGTGATTGTATGATTGTGATTGTATGATTGTGATCGTATGATTGTGATTGTATGATTGCGATTGTATGATTGTGATTGTATGATTGTATTTGGGAGATTGTATTTGGGAGATTGTAATTGTATGATTGCGATTGTATGATTGTGATTGTATGATTGTGATCGTATGATTGTGATCGTATGATTGCGATCGTATGATTTTGATTGTATGATTGTCATTGTATGATTGTGATTGTATCATTGTGATTGTATGATTGTGATTGTATGATTATGATTGTACGGTTGTGTTTGTTTGATTGTGATGGTATGATTGCGATTGTATGATTGCGATAGTATGATTGTGATTGTATGATTGTGATTGTGTGATTGTGATTGTATGATTGTCATTGTCTGATTATGATTGTATGATTGTGATTGCATGATTGTGATTGCATGATTGTGATTGCATGATTGTGATTGTATGATTGTGATAGTATGATTGTGATTGTATGATTGTGAATGTATGATTGTGATTGTATGATTGTGATTGTATGATTGTGATTGTATGATTGTGATTGTATGATTGTGATTGTATGATTGCGATTGTATGATTGTGATTGTATGATTGTATTTGGGAGATTGTATTTGGGAGATTGTAATTGTATGATTGCGATTGTATGATTGCGATTGTATTATTGTGATTGTATGATTATGATTGTATGGTTGTGATTGTATGATTGTGATTGTATGACTGTGATTGTACGATTTTGATTGTATGATTGTGATTGTATGATTGTATATGGGAGATTGTATTTGGGAGATTGTAATTGTATGATTGCGATTGTATGATTGTGATTGTATGATTGTGCTTGTATGATTGCGATTGTATGATTGTGATTGTATGATTGTATGTGGGAGATTGTATTTGGGAGTTTGTAATTGTATGATTGCGATTGTATGATTGTGATTGTATGATTGTGATTGTATGATTTTGATTGTATGATTGTGATAGTATGATTGTAATTGAATGATTATGATTGTATGATTGTGATTGTATGATTGTGATGGTATGATTGTCATTTTCTGATTATGATTGTATGATTGTGATTGTATGATTGTGATTGTATGATTGTGATTGCATGATTGTGATTGTATGATTGTGATAGTATGATTACGATTGTATTATTGTGATTGTATGATTATGATTGTATGGTTGCGATTGTATGATTGCGATTGTATGACTGTGATTGTACGATTTTGATTGTATGATTGTGATTGTATGATTGTATTTGGGAGATTGTATTTGGGAGATTGTAATTGTATGATTGCGATTGTATGATTGTGATTGTATGATTGTGATTGTATGATTGTATGATTGTGATTGTATGATTGTGATTGTATGATTGTGATTGTATGATTGTGATTGTATGATTGTGATAGTATGATTGTGATTGCATGATTGTGATTGCATGATTGTGATTGTATGATTGTGATTGTAAGATTGTGATTGTATGACTGTGATTGTATGAATGTGATTGTATGATTGTGATTGTATGATTTTGATTTATGATTGTGATAGTATGATTGTGATTGTATGATTGTGATTGTATGATTGTGATTGTATGATTGTGATTGTATGATTGTGATTGTATGATTGTGATTGTATGATTGTGATTGTATGATTGTATTTGGGAGATTGTAGTTGTATGATTTCGATTGTATGATTGTGATTGTATGATTGTGATGTATGATTGTAATTGTATGATTATGATTGTATGATTCTGATTGTATGATTGTGATGGTATGATTGTGTTTGTATGATTGCGATCGTATGATTGTGATTGTATGATTATGATTGTATGATTGTGATTGTATGATTGCGATTGTATGATTGTGATTGTATGATTATGATTGTATTTTTGTGATTGTATGATTGTGATAGTATGATTGTGATTGTAAGATTGTGATTGTACGACTGTGATTGTATGATTGTGATTGTGCGATTGTGATTGTACGATTGCGATTGTACGATTGTGATTGTAGGATTGCGATTGTATGATTATGATTGAATGATTGTGACTGCATGATTGTGACTGTGTGATTGTGATTGCATGATTTTGAATGTATGATTGTGATTGTATGATTGTGGTTGTATGATTGTGATTGTATGATTGTGATTGTATGATTGTGATTGTATGATTGTGATTGTATGATTGTGATTGTATAATTGTGATTGTATGATTGCGATTGTATGATTGTGATTGTATGATTGTATTTGGGAGATTGTATTTGGGAGATTGTAATTGTATGATTGCGATTGTATGATTGCGATTGTATGATTGTGATTGTATGATTGTCATTGTCTGATTATGATTGTATAATTGTGATTGCATGATTGTGATTGCATGATTGTGATTGTATGATTGTGATAGTATGATTGTGATTGTATGATTGTGATTGTATGATTGTGATTGTATGATTGTGATTGTATGATTGTGATTGTATGATTGTGATTGTATGATTGTGATTGTATGATTGTGATTGTATGATTGTGATAGTATGATTGTGTTTGTAAGATTGTGATTGTATGACTGTGATTGTATGATTGTGATTGTATGATTGTGATTGCATGATTGTGAATGTATAATTATGATTGTATGATTGTGATTGTATGATTATGATTGTACGGTTGTGTTTGTATGATTGTGATGGTATGATTGCGATTGTATGATTGCGATAGTATGATTGTGATTGTATGATTGTGATTGTATGATTGTGATTGTATGATTGTAATTGTATGATTGTGATTGTATGATTGTCATTGTCTGATTATGATTGTATGATTGTGATTGCATGATTGTGATTGCATGATTGTGATTGCATGATTGTGATTGTATGATTGTGATAGTATGATTGTGATTGTATGATTGTGAATGTATGATTGTGATTGTATGATTGTGATTGTATGATTGTGATTGTATGATTGTGATTGTATGATTGTGATTGTATGATTGTGATTGTATGATTGCGATTGTATGATTGTGATTGTATGATTGTATTTGGGAGATTGTATTTGGGAGATTGTAATTATATGATTGCGATTGTATGAATGTGATTGTATGACTGTGATCGTATGATTGTGATCGTATGATTGCGATCGTATGATTTTGATTGTATGATTGTCATTGTATGATTGTGATTGTATCATTGTGATTGTATGATTGTGATTGTATGATTATGATTGTACGGTTGTGTTTGTTTGATTGTGATGGTATGATTGCGATTGTATGATTGCGATAGTATGATTGTGATTGTATGATTGTGATTGTATGATTGTGATTGTATGATTGTGATTGTATGATTGTGATTGTATGATTGTGATTGCATGATTGTGATTGCATGATTGTGATTGTATGATTGTGATAGTATGATTGTGATTGTATGATTGTGATTGTATGATTGTGATTGTATGATTGTGATTGTATAATTGTGATTGTATGATTGCGATTGTATGATTGTGATTGTATGATTGTATTTGGGAGATTGTATTTGGGAGATTGTAATTGTATGATTGCGATTGTATGATTGCGATTGTATGATTGTGATTGTATGATTGTCATTGTCTGATTATGATTGTATGATTGTGATTGCATGATTGTGATTGCATGATTGTGATTGTATGATTGTGATAGTATGATTGTGATTGTATGATTGTGATTGTATGATTGTGATTGTATGATTGTGATTGTATGATTGTGATTGTATGATTGTGATTGTATGATTGTGATAGTATGATTGTGATTGTAAGATTGTGATTGTATGACTGTGATTGTATGATTGTGATTGTATGATTGTGATTGTATGATTGTGATTGTATAATTATGATTGTATGATTGTGATTGTATGATTGTGATTGTATGATTGCGATTGTATGATTGTGGTTGTATGATTACGATTGTATTATTGTGATTGTATGATTATGATTGTATGGTTGCGATTGTATGATTGTGATTGTATGATTGTATTTGGGAGATTGTATTTGGGAGATTGTAATTGTATGATTGCGATTGTATGATTGCGATTGTATTATTGTGATTGTATGATTATGATTGTATGGTTGTGATTGTATGATTGTGATTGTATGACTGTGATTGTACGATTTTGATTGTATGATTGTGATTGTATGATTGTATTTGGGAGATTGTATTTGGGAGATTGTAATTGTATGATTGCGATTGTATGATTGTGATTGTATGATTGTGCTTGTATGATTGCGATTGTATGATTGTGATTGTATGATTGTATGTGGGAGATTGTATTTGGGCGTTTGTAATTGTATGATTGCGATTGTATGATTGTGATTGTATGATTGTGCTTGTATGATTGCGATTGTATGATTGTGATTGTATGATTGTATGTGGGAGATTGTATTTGGGAGTTTGTAATTGTATGATTGCGATTGTATGATTGCGATTGTATGATTGTGATTGTATGATTGTCATTGTCTGATTATGATTGTATAATTGTGATTGCATGATTGTGATTGCATGATTGTGATTGTATGATTGTGATGGTATGATTGTGATTGTATGATTGTGATTGTATGATTGTGATTGTATGATTGCGATTGTATGATTGTGGTTGTATGATTACGATTGTATTATTGTGATTGTATGATTATGATTGTATGGTTGCGATTGTATGATTGTGATTGTATGACTGTGATTGTACGATTTTGATTGTATGATTGTGATTGTATGATTGTATTTGGGAGATTGTATTTGGGAGATTGTAATTGTATGATTGCGATTGTATGATTGTGATTGTATGATTGTGATTGTATGATTGTGATTGTATGATTGTCATTTTCTGATTATGATTGTATGATTGTGATTGTATGATTGTGATTGTATGATTGTGATTGTATGATTGTGATTGTATGATTGTGATTGTATGATTGTGATTGTATGATTGTGATAGTATGATTGTGATTGCATGATTGTGATTGCATGATTGTGATTGTATCATTGTGATTGTAAGATTGTGATTGTATGACTGTGATTGTATGAATGTGATTGTATGATTGTGATTGTATGATTTTGATTTATGATTGTGATAGTATGATTGTGATTGTATGATTGTGATTGTATGATTGTGATTGTATGATTGTGATTGTATGATTGTGATTGTATGATTGTGATTGTATGATTGTATTTGGGAGATTGTAGTTGTATGATTTCGATTGTATGATTGTGATTGTATGATTGTGATGTATGATTGTAATTGTATGATTATGATTGTATGATTCTGATTGTATGATTGTGATGGTATGATTGTGATTGTATGATTGCGATCGTATGATTGTGATTGTATGATTATGATTGTATGATTGTGATTGTATGATTGCGATTGTATGATTGTGATTGTATGATTATGATTGTATTTTTGTGATTGTATGATTGTGATAGTATGATTGTGATTGTAAGATTGTGATTGTACGACTGTGATTGTATGATTGTGATTGTGCGATTGTGATTGTACGATTGCGATTGTACGATTGTGATTGTAGGATTGCGATTGTATGATTATGATTGAATGATTGTGACTGCATGATTGTGACTGTGTGATTGTGATTGCATGATTTTGAATGTATGATTGTGATTGTATGATTGTGGTTGTATGATTGTGATTGTATGATTGTGATTGTATGATTGTGATTGTATGATTGTGATTGTATGATTGTGATTGTATAATTGTGATTGTATGATTGCGATTGTATGATTGTGATTGTATGATTGTATTTGGGAGATTGTATTTGGGAGATTGTAATTGTATGATTGCGATTGTATGATTGCGATTGTATGATTGCGATTGTATGATTGTGATTGTATGATTGTCATTGTCTGATTATGATTGTATAATTGTGATTGCATGATTGTGATTGCATGATTGTGATTGTATGATTGTGATAGTATGATTGTGATTGTATGATTGTGATTGTATGATTGTGATTGTATGATTGTGATTGTATGATTGTGATTGTATGATTGTGATTGTATGATTGTGATTGTATGATTGTGATAGTATGATTGTGATTGTAAGATTGTGATTGTATGACTGTGATTGTATGATTGTGATTGTATGATTGTGATTGCATGATTGTGAATGTATAATTATGATTGTATGATTGTGATTGTATGATTATGATTGTACGGTTGTGTTTGTATGATTGTGATGGTATGATTGCGATTGTATGATTGCGATAGTATGATTGTGATTGTATGATTGTGATTGTATGATTGTGATTGTATGATTGTAATTGTATGATTGTGATTGTATGATTGTCATTGTCTGATTATGATTGTATGATTGTGATTGCATGATTGTGATTGCATGATTGTGATTGTATGATTGTGATAGTATGATTGTGATTGTATGATTGTGAATGTATGATTGTGATTGTATGATTGTGATTGTATGATTGTGATTGTATGATTGTGATTGCATGATTGTGATTGTATGATTGTGATAGTATGATTGTGATTGTATGATTGTGATTGTATGATTGTGATTGTATGATTGTGATTGTATGATTGTGATTGTATGATTGTGATTGTATGATTGTGATAGTATGATTGTGATTGTAAGATTGTGATTGTATGACTGTGATTGTATGATTGTGATTGTATGATTGTGATTGTATGATTGTGATTGTATAATTATGATTGTATGATTGTGATTGTATGATTGTGATTGTATGATTGCGATTGTATGATTGTGGTTGTATGATTACGATTGTATTATTGTGATTGTATGATTATGATTGTATGGTTGCGATTGTATGATTGTGATTGTATGATTGTATTTGGGAGACTGTATTTGGGAGATTGTAATTGTATGATTGCGATTGTATGATTGCGATTGTATTATTGTGATTGTATGATTATGATTGTATGGTTGTGATTGTATGATTGTGATTGTATGACTGTGATTGTACGATTTTGATTGTATGATTGTGATTGTATGATTGTATTTGGGAGATTGTATTTGGGAGATTGTAATTGTATGATTGCGATTGTATGATTGTGATTGTATGATTGTGCTTGTATGATTGCGATTGTATGATTGTGATTGTATGATTGTATGTGGGAGATTGTATTTGGGAGTTTGTAATTGTATGATTGCGATTGTATGATTGTGATTGTATGATTGTGATTGTATGATTTTGATTGTATGATTGTGATAGTATGATTGTAATTGAATGATTATGATTGTATGATTGTGATTGTATGATTGTGATGGTATGATTGTGATTGTATGATTGTGATTGTATGATTGTGATTGTATGATTGCGATTGTATGATTGTGGTTGTATGATTACGATTGTATTATTGTGATTGTATGATTATGATTGTATGGTTGCGATTGTATGATTGTGATTGTATGACTGTGATTGTACGATTTTGATTGTATGATTGTGATTGTATGATTGTATTTGGGAGATTGTATTTGGGAGATTGTAATTGTATGATTGCGATTGTATGATTGTGATTGTATGATTGTGATTGTATGATTGTGATTGTATGATTGTCATTTTCTGATTATGATTGTATGATTGTGATTGTATGATTGTGATTGTATGATTGTGATTGTATGATTGTGATTGTATGATTGTGATTGTATGATTGTGATTGTATGATTGTGATTGTATGATTGTGATAGTATGATTGTGATTGCATGATTGTGATTGCATGATTGTGATTGTATGATTGTGATTGTAAGATTGTGATTGTATGACTGTGATTGTATGAATGTGATTGTATGATTGTGATTGTATGATTTTGATTTATGATTGTGATAGTATGATTGTGATTGTATGATTGTGATTGTATGATTGTGATTGTATGATTGTGATTGTATGATTGTGATTGTATGATTGTGATTGTATGATTGTATTTGGGAGATTGTAGTTGTATGATTTCGATTGTATGATTGTGATTGTATGATTGTGATGTATGATTGTAATTGTATGATTATGATTGTATGATTCTGATTGTATGATTGTGATGGTATGATTGTGATTGTATGATTGCGATCGTATGATTGTGATTGTATGATTATGATTGTATGATTGTGATTGTATGATTGCGATTGTATGATTGTGATTGTATGATTATGATTGTATTTTTGTGATTGTATGATTGTGATAGTATGATTGTGATTGTAAGATTGTGATTGTACGACTGTGATTGTATGATTGTGATTGTGCGATTGTGATTGTACGATTGCGATTGTACGATTGTGATTGTAGGATTGCGATTGTATGATTATGATTGAATGATTGTGACTGCATGATTGTGACTGTGTGATTGTGATTGCATGATTTTGAATGTATGATTGTGATTGTATGATTGTGGTTGTATGATTGTGATTGTATGATTGTGATTGTATGATTGTGATTGTATGATTGTGATTGTATGATTGTGATTGTATAATTGTGATTGTATGATTGCGATTGTATGATTGTGATTGTATGATTGTATTTGGGAGATTGTATTTGGGAGATTGTAATTGTATGATTGCGATTGTATGATTGCGATTGTATGATTGTGATTGTATGATTGTCATTGTCTGATTATGATTGTATAATTGTGATTGCATGATTGTGATTGCATGATTGTGATTGTATGATTGTGATAGTATGATTGTGATTGTATGATTGTGATTGTATGATTGTGATTGTATGATTGTGATTGTATGATTGTGATTGTATGATTGTGATTGTATGATTGTGATAGTATGATTGTGATTGTAAGATTGTGATTGTATGACTGTGATTGTATGATTGTGATTGTATGATTGTGATTGCATGATTGTGAATGTATAATTATGATTGTATGATTGTGATTGTATGATTATGATTGTACGGTTGTGTTTGTATGATTGTGATGGTATGATTGCGATTGTATGATTGCGATAGTATGATTGTGATTGTATGATTGTGATTGTATGATTGTGATTGTATGATTGTAATTGTATGATTGTGATTGTATGATTGTCATTGTCTGATTATGATTGTATGATTGTGATTGCATGATTGTGATTGCATGATTGTGATTGTATGATTGTGATAGTATGATTGTGATTGTATGATTGTGAATGTATGATTGTGATTGTATGATTGTGATTGTATGATTGTGATTGTATGATTGTGATTGTATGATTGTGATTGTATGATTGTGATTGTATGATTGCGATTGTATGATTGTGATTGTATGATTGTATTTGGGAGATTGTATTTGGGAGATTGTAATTATATGATTGCGATTGTATGATTGTGATTGTATGATTGTGATCGTATGATTGTGATCGTATGATTGCGATCGTATGATTTTGATTGTATGATTGTCATTGTATGATTGTGATTGTATCATTGTGATTGTATGATTGTGATTGTATGATTATGATTGTACGGTTGTGTTTGTTTGATTGTGATGGTATGATTGCGATTGTATGATTGCGATAGTATGATTGTGATTGTATGATTGTGATTGTATGATTGTGATTGTATGATTGTGATTGTATGATTGTGATTGTATGATTGTCATTGTCTGATTATGATTGTATGATTGTGATTGCATGATTGTGATTGCATGATTGTGATTGTATGATTGTGATAGTATGATTGTGATTGTATGATTGTGAATGTATGATTGTGATTGTATGATTGTGATTGTATGATTGTGATTGTATGATTGTGATTGTAAGATTGTGATTGTACGACTGTGATTGTATGATTGTGATTGAATGATTGTGATTGTATAATTATGATTGTATGATTGTGATTGTATGATTATGATTGTACGGTTGTGTTTGTATGATTGGGATGGTATGATTGCGATTGTATGATTGCGATAGTATGATTGTGATTGTATGATTGTGATTGTATGATTGTGATTGTATGATTTTGATTGTATGATTGTGATAGTATGATTGTGATTGCATGATTGTGATTGCATGATTGTGATTGTATGATTGTGATAGTATGATTGTGATTGTATGATTGTGATTGTATGATTGTGATTGTATGATTGTGATTGTATAATTGTGATTGTATGATTGCGATTGTATGATTGTGATTGTATGATTGTATTTGGGAGATTGTATTTGGGAGATTGTAATTGTATGATTGCGATTGTATGATTGCGATTGTATGATTGTGATTGTATGATTGTCATTGTCTGATTATGATTGTATGATTGTGATTGCATGATTGTGATTGCATGATTGTGATTGTATGATTGTGATAGTATGATTGTGATTGTATGATTGTGATTGTATGATTGTGATTGTATGATTGTGATTGTATGATTGTGATTGTATGATTGTGATTGTATGATTGTGATAGTATGATTGTGATTGTAAGATTGTGATTGTATGACTGTGATTGTATGATTGTGATTGTATGATTGTGATTGTATGATTGTGATTGTATAATTATGATTGTATGATTGTGATTGTATGATTATGATTGTACGGTTGTGTTTGTATGATTGTGATGGTATGATTGCGATTGTATGATTGCGATAGTATGATTGTCATTGTCTGATTATGATTGTATGATTGTGATTGCATGATTGTGATTGCATGATTGTGATTGTATGATTGTGATTGTATGATTGTGAGTGTATGGTTGTGATTGTAAGATTGTGATTGAATGATTGTGATTGTATAATTATGATTGTATGATTGTGATTGTATGATTATGATTGTACGGTTGTATTTGTATGATTGGGATGGTATGATTGCGATTGTATGATTGCGATAGTATGATTGTGATTGTATGATTGTGATTGTATGAGTGTGATTGTATGATTTTGATTGTATGATTGTGATAGTATGATTGTGATTTGCATGATTGTGATTGCATGATTGTGATTGTATGATTGTGATAGTATGATTGTGATTGTATGATTGTGATTGTATGATTGTGATTGTATGATTGTGATTGTATGATTGTGATTGTATGATTGTGATTGTATGATTGTGATTGTATGATTGTGATTGTATGATTGTCATTGTCTGATTATGATTGTATGATTGTGATTGCATGATTGTGATTTGTATGATTGTGATTGTATGATTGTGATTGTATGATTGTGATTGTATGATTGTCATTGTCTGATTATGATTGTATGATTGTGATTGCATGATTGTGATTGCATGATTGTGATTGTATGATTGTGATTGTATGATTGTGAGTGTATGGTTGTGATTGTAAGATTGTGATTGAATGATTGTGATTGTATAATTATGATTGTATGATTGTGATTGTATGATTATGATTGTACGGTTGTATTTGTATGATTGGGATGGTATGATTGCGATTGTATGATTGCGATAGTATGATTGTGATTGTATGATTGTGATTGTATGAGTGTGATTGTATGATTTTGATTGTATGATTGTGATAGTATGATTGTGATTTGCATGATTGTGATTGCATGATTGTGATTGTATGATTGTGATAGTATGATTGTGATTGTATGATTGTGATTGTATGATTGTGATTGTATGATTGTGATTGTATGATTCTGATTGTATGATTGTGATTGTATGATTGTGATTGTATGATTGTGATAGTATGATTGTGATTGTAAGATTGTGATTGTATGATTGTGATTGTATGATTATGATTGTATGATTGTGATTGTATGATTGTATTTGGGAGATTGTATTTTGGAGATTGTAATTGTAGGATTGCGATTGTATGATTGTGATTGTATGATTGTGATTGTACGATTGTGATTGTATGATTGTGATTGTATGATTGTGATTGTATGATTGTGATAGTATGATTGTGATTGTAAGATTGTGATTGTATGACTGTGATTGTATGATTGTGATTGAATGATTGTGATTGTATAATTATGATTGTATGATTGTGATTGTATGATTATGATTGTACGGTTGTGTTTGTATGATTGGGATGGTATGATTGCGATTGTATGATTGCGATAGTATGATTGTGATTGTATGATTGTGATTGTATGATTGTGATTGTATGATTGTGATTGTATGATTGTGATTGTATGATTGTGATTGTATGATTGTCATTTTCTGATTATGATTGTATGATTGTGATTGTATGATTGTGATTGTATGATTGTGATTGTATGATTGTGATAGTATGATTGTGATTGCATGATTGTGATTGCATGATTGTGATTGCATGATTGTGATTGCATGATTGTGATTGTATGATTGTGATAGTATGATTGTGATTGTACGATTGTGAATGTATGATTGTGATTGTATGACTGTGATTGTATGAATGTGATTGTATGATTGTGATTGTATGATTGTGATTGTATGATTGTGATAGTATGATTGTGATAGTATGATTGTGATTGTATGATTGTGATTGTATGATTGTGATTGTATGATTGTGATTGTATGATTGTGATTGCATGATTGTGATTGTATGATTGTGATTGTATGATTGTGCTTGTATG